>NC_080571.1:9342500-9642500 GCF_030247185.1 Malaya genurostris
GAAATCCCGTGCCATTGAATTTCACCACAACGTATTTCATTCGCACATTCGTGTTCGTATGAGACACTAGCCGTACCCCGATTGTACGCGGTGCTAGATGTCAAGCAAAACAATCGAAAAAAGATTCCCATCTTTGACGGCCGACTACGGTTCGACCACTGCCCATGGTTGATGATGGTACACCAATCAGGACGAATCATAATACCTGCTACTGTCGTTAGCTATCGCATATAACGTGGTAGCCGTATAACATTCATCAGACACCTAAATCCTATTCGCATTAGTCGGAGTCGGTTCGACAGAGCGACAGAACACGCTTCCGTCTGTTTAACCAACCGATCGACCATTAACTTGTACCTCCTCCGACCAAACCATAGTGCACCACATCATGGTTGGACTCCCTCATATAGCCATTATGCCTCACTGTTCGTACCTGTCCAGCCAAGCCGTAATGTACAACATCATGGTTGGACTCGCTCATATAGCCATTATGCCTCACTGTTCGAACCTGTGCAGCCAAGCCGTAGTGTACCGCACCATGGTTGGTCGACTCACATGGCATGCACCCCCTCCGGACCAAAATGCATTTTTTGGGCTCAAAAGTCAATATTTTCGACGCATACGTTCCGAAATGTGGTCCCCCTATAGATAGATTTGTGGCCAAAACAGGCCAACTTTATCATGATTTGTAATAACTTTAACGCGTCGGTCCACCGCAACCAGCGGAACCGTATACTACGGTACCGTCAGTGAGACAACTATGCCTCGCATCGTGCGGCAGACCGACCGGAACGTAGAAGGCGGTTTCGCTGACATGCCCACTACAAGGGCCATTAATGGTTCATCATATGGCAAACTGATGGGAACATCTTAGACGAGTATGGGGATGTATCCCACTACAAGGGCCATTCATGCCACATCATATGGCAAACTGATGGGAACGTCTAAGGCAAGTATGGGGATGTATCCCACTACAAGGGCCATTCATGATACATCATATGGCAAACTGATGGGAACATCTTAGACGAGTATGGGGATGTATCCCACTACAAGGGCCATTCATGCCACATCATATGGCAAACTGATGGGAACATCTTAGACGAGTATGGTGATATATGGTAAATAAAAACTTGAAAAAAACTTAAAAAAAATAAGCACGTCATCGAACGATCAAGTCGTTCGAGACGTGCTATACAGTCCTAGTACGATACCTCCACTAGGTCATGTACTATCCACGGGACCGATTACCAGAGTAGAATCAGTTGGCAAGAGACATAGAATGTCGCACTATACCACTATATGGTATAGTGATATAGTGCGAAAAGTTTTACTGACAGTAAAACTAATTACTAAATTACTTATTACCAGTTTTTGCAACCGGGTTACTTGACCAAGTTTCCATCTGTTGATCACATCGACCCAGTGATATAAAGTTCTGGGTCGTACATGTCGTAACAATTGTTAAGTGCACGAGTGGTTTAAGATTGGTGATTGGTTGAAAACGTATCTATGGCTAACGCCTAACAGCGATGCACATGCAGCGAACCGCTCCCGTATACGCGTCCGTAGTTATGTATACAGTGTTAACCGTTAACGCCTATCGATGCGGCATAGACAGCGGACCGCCCATATACGTGTCCATGGTGATGGTTCGTACCGAGAGGCATTATTTAAAATCGTTGTTACGGCTTACTTTGGTAAACGAACGTAACGACATATGGTGCGTTCTGGTAGTTTTGCGACGTACTTTCACGACGTGAAGTCCGTTTTGGAAAATCTGCGCACAAATTTTTTGTTCCATACAAATGTGACCAAGTTGCAACCGGTCAACCCGGTTTACTAAGCGTATGCCTCTCATGCTGCGGCCTTCCAGCATGTTACCCATGTACGAACTGGCACATATCCCGCACGGATAGGCATTGCGCCTACGTTCGTAACTTATCACCTATCCCGCGTACTACGCTCACGTCAATTGCATTCGACAGAGCGGGGACGGCACTACCATATGTGAAACAGCTGGGTTTTGGAAAAAAAAATGCGGGTGTTGACTGAACTAAATCGGTTGTTGGAATAACTAAAAAAGTGTTGGACTTAGCTAAGAAAAAAAAAATCGGATAGGTTGTTGGAAAAGCTAACTGAAAATATGTAGGTTGTTGGAATTGCTAACTACGGTTTGGAGGGACAGGTACGAACAGAGAGGCGAATAGCTATATGAGCGCTGGTGAAGTGGTGCACTACCGTGGCCCACTGCCAGATAGGTGGGAGCTCGGGTAAAATATTATCTCCCGGGCAACAATGAGATACCACCGTTGCTTCCGGCACTTGTCGGAGGCGTAGGAGGGAGAGTCTGTCAGGTTTCGTATCGTATTCCGAACGAATCCGGTTCAGACAAGGTTATAGTGATATAGTGCGAATTCAATATTGATCAAAGAAGTATTTATCAAGTGTGTGTGTTTAGATAGAGGAGCGTATTTAGAGTTAAACCATTAACGACTAAATTTTGTGTGGTGTTTATACGATGGCACCTACAACAAGAGCAGACCGCAATAAGCTGCAGCGGTCACTGACGGACATTGCGTCGTCATTGGTAGTAAGACAGGGCGATAAAGCTATCTGCAACATCGATCCCGCGTCAGGATGTCCATACGTCCAGAGTAGATTTGCCCCTGGCAACTTCATCCGTCACTTTCGTACCGTACATACGGAACGTGCATGTGCAAACAATCTCCTTACAATTGCCTATCCAATGGAGAAGAAGGAAAGAGTAATTCCTAAGCTTTTGATAGCTATTGACCGGCAGTTACTAATTGCGTCAGCAGTTAAGCTGACGACCTTCCATCATCTTCCTATTTCCTGCTTCGAGTGGGAAGGCTTCAAAGACTTACTGAAACCGATTACAACGACTCTTGGGTGCACTTTGAACCGTGTCACAATGAAATGTCATCTCTCGAAGACTGCCTGTCGTCTAAAAGAAATGTTGATAGATGAGATGAAAGGCAAGCTCGTCTGCTTGAAAATAGATTCTGCTGCCCGACACAATCGCCATATCTTAGGCATCAATGTACAGTATGCCCTAGACGAGCAGGTGGTCATTCGTACCCTTGGTATGATCGAAATCAAAGAAAGTCAAACAGCGGTGTTTTTTTTTTTTTTTCATAAATACGTTTATTTCATAGGCAATATACATAAGTTTTTCTTCGCCGTGGCATCTACAATACATAGTACTTTAAACCTAATACATTTCGAATATCCTATTAGTATGTTGGTATTCATTAGTTAATCTAAACACTGTTTTTATCAAGCGAGTTGCTATTATAAATTACATTAAATGAAATACATTTATTTTGTACATGATCTTATAACTATTTCAGGTTTGTTTGTATCAGTTCATCACTTTTATTTAATATAAGATAGCTGGCTATTGGTTGAGCTCATGGAAGAGAAAACAATCTAACATAAAATAAAATTTAAATTGGAACTCCAATGGACTTAATGAAATAATAAAGAAGTTTCATGTAAGGAACGTCACGACAAGCAAGAATGTCGCGAACTGGGACATTGGATAGTCTACCTTGGGTACGCAAGGAATTTATTAGTTGAGATCTGACATCACGATACTCCACGCATGTCCAAACAACATGGTCAATATCGCGGTAACCTTCGCCACAAGCACAATGATTAGTCTCGGAAAGTCCAATTCGAAGGAGATGTGCATCTAACGTGTAGTGATTGGACATGAGTCTGGACATCACACGAATGAAATCTCTACTCACATCCAGTCCCCTGAACCATGCCTTTGTCGATATTTTAGGAATAATTGAGTGCATCCACCGACCCAGATCATCTTTATCCCAAGAAGCTTGCCAGCTGGCAAGTGTTCTTTGGCGAGACGCGCTATAGAATTCATTGAAAGCAATTGGTCTCTCATAAATTTCACCCTCAATAGCACCACGTTTGGCTAAAATATCGGCTCTTTCATTGCCTGGAATGGAGCAATGAGCCGGAACCCAAACTATTGTGATTTGATAATTATTATTCAATATGACGTTCAGGCACTGTTTTATTTTGCCCAAGAAAAAAGGTTCATTTTTGCCAGCAGCCTTTGAGCGAATGGCTTCAATTGCACTCAGACTATCTGTGAAAAGAAAATAATGGTTTGGAGATAATGTGACGATTATACTCAAACTATAATGAACTGCTGCTAACTCTGCTATATAAACAGATGCAGGTTCTTGAAGCCTAAAGGAGACCGAAACATTATTGTTGAACATACCAAACCCTGTCGCTTCTTCAATTCGCGATCCATCCGTGTAAAACATTTTCTCAGAGTCGATATGCCTGAACTTACTTGTAAATATTTTTGGGATTTCCAACGAGCGTAGGTGTTCCGGAATTCCACGCACTTCGCGCTGCATGGATGTGTCGAAAAATAAAGTTGAGTCAGGGACATTTAGGAGGCTGACACGGATAGGAATATATCTTGAAGGGTTGATTTCCTGTGACATATGGTTAAAATATACAGTCATGAATCTTGTTTGAGATTGAAGCTCAACTAGCCTTTCGAAGTTATTAATAACTAGGGGATTCAGTACCTCGCATCTTATTAGCAGTCGCGACGAAAGCTCCCAAAAACGATCCTTCAATGGAAGAACTCCCGCCAGAACTTCAAGACTCATTGTATGTGTCGAATGCATGCAGCCTAAAGCAATTCGCAAACAACGATATTGAATTCGCTCTAATTTGATAATATGAGAGTTTGCAGCGGAACGAAAGCAAACGCATCCATATTCCATCACTGAAAGTATCGTTGTCTGATACAATTTTATTAGATCTTCCGGATGAGCACCCCACCAAGATCCGGTTATTGTTCGAAGAAAATTTACTCTTTGTTGGCATTTTGTTATCAGAAACCTAATGTGTCCTCCCCACGTGCATTTGGAATCAAACCACACCCCGAGGTATTTGAAAGTCAAAACCTGTTGGATCATTCTTCCCATCATATGGAGCTGAAGCTGCGCGGGATCATGCTTTCTTGAAAAGACGACTAACTCTGTTTTCTCCGCAGAGAATTCGATACCAAGATGAACAGCCCAATCGGACAAGTTATCTAAGGTATCTTGCAATGGTTTATGCAGATCAATAGCTTTGGGTCCAGTAACTGAAACTACGCCATCATCTGCCAATTGTCTTAGTGTACATGGGGATACTAGACAGCTGTCAATGTCATTTACGTAAAAATTATAGAGGAGCGGACTGAGGCAAGAGCCTTGCGGTAGACCCATGTAGCTAATTCTGAATGTTACCAAATCGCCATGTGCAAAATGCATGCGTTTCTCTGACAAAAGGTTGTGCAAATAATTATTTATAACCGCTGGGAGTCCATGTTGGTGAAGCTTGTCTGAAAGAACATCAATGGAAACTGAATCAAATGCTCCTTTAATGTCTAAAAATACAGATGCCATTTGTTGCTTTTGAGCGAAGGCAATTTGGATGTCAGACGAAAGTAATGCAAGGCAATCATTCGTCCCTTTATTTCTACGGAAGCCAAACTGAGTATCTGACAACAAACCGTTCGTCTCGACCCAAGTGTCGAGACGTCGTAGAATAATTTTTTCGAACAATTTTCTGATGCAGGACAACATCGCGATGGGTCTATATGAGTTGTGATTGGAAGCTGGTTTCCCCGGCTTTTGAATGGCGATAACTTTCACTTGCCTCCAGTCAGGTGGAACAATATTTTGCTCAAGAAGCTTGTTGAACAATTCCAACAAACGTCTTTTTGCGAGGTCGGGCAGATTCTTCACCAAGTTGAATTTAATTCTGTCCAACCCAGGAGCGTTATTGTTACAAGACATGAGTGCTATGGAAAATTCCATCATAGAAAAGGGGCTATCAATGGAACCATTATTTGAAAAAGATTCCCTAATAATGCTATGCGTAGGAACAGAATCTGGACAAACTTTCCTCGCAAAATCAAATATCCATCGGTTCGAGTATTCCTCACTCTCATTTCCTACGTTACGATTCCTCATTCGTCTGGCCGTATTCCAAAGAGTGCTCATTGAGGTTTCTCTTGACAAACCTTCGACAAAATGTCTCCAATAGCTACATTTCTTGGCCCGAAGTATGCTCTTGTACTTGGTTTCTAAAGTCAAGAATTTTTCAAAATTCTGAGGAGTTCCTCCTCCTCGTTTTAAAAACGTCTTGAAGGCATTTTGTTTCGCGTGCTTAGCATCTGAGCACTCTTTGTCCCACCAAGGGTTTGGAGGCCTTCTGTTAGACGATGGACCAAGAAATCGTTTGGTTTGGGCTTGTTCTGCGGCCTCCAGAATCGAACAAACGAGGAAGTCATATTCTTCAAGTGGGGGGAGCTCTTCCATTGAAGTTAAGGCACTTGAAATATTACTTTGGTATTTAATCCAGTCAATATTTTTTGTCAAATCATATGGAATATTAACTGAATTAGCAATGCCTTTGTTACTGCTAATTGAGATGATGATTGGTAAATGATCGCTACCGTGTAAATCAGGAAATACTTTCCAGGTGCAATCTAGTCGAATTGAAGTCGAGCAAAGAGATAAATCTAATGCACTTGGACGTGCAGGAGGTCTTGGGATCCGTGTCATGCTACCCATATTTAGTACCGTCATGCTAAAATTGTCGCAAATATTATATATTAAGGATGATCTGCTATCATTGTAAACGGAACCCCACATCATTCCGTGCGAATTGAAATCTCCTAAAATCAAACGTGGAGCAGGAAGGGCTTCGACAATTTCATTAAGCTGTCGTTGTCCAACTTGAGCTCTTGGAGGAATATATACTGAAGCAATGCAAATGTCCTTTCCTTTAATGTTTATTTGACAAGCAACAACTTCTATACTAGAAGTCGAAGGAATATTTAATCTATAAAAGGAATAACATTTCTTAATTCCTAAAAGCACTCCACCATACGGAGAGTCTCTATCGAGACGTATAATGTTAAAGTCATTAAAACTTAAGGCTATGTTTGATGTAAGCCATGTTTCGCACAAAGTAAATACATCACATTTTTGACTATGCAACAAAACTTTAAATGAATCAAGTTTTGGCATGATGCTTCGACAATTCCACTGCAGGACAGTGATTGAATCATTTGCGGCGGATGATAAATTATCCATCAAATGATACAAAACCTGAAAGAACTGGCCATTGAGCTGATAACTGTTTCAAAAAAGTTCTAGCTATTGGAAGGAATGCCGTTATGATAGTCTTTAGAGGTTCAGAAATATTGAATGCTGCGAAAATCCATTCTACAATTTCCGAAAACTTAAGTAATCCTGTTGGTGAATGTGAAACGGAGCCCACTGGATTATTGTCTTTCCTTGAGCTAGTTTCTGGATTGGTTTGTGAATTTGACAAACCAGGAGGCACAGTTTTTGGTTTTAAATTTGGCTTTTTAGCTTTAACACGGGGATCTTTTTTTGAAGATGTAATTTTAGGTGTCTTTTTAGGTATTTTGTGGTTTGTTAATCTCCTCTTAACAGACCCTTGAGGAGTGACAAACGAGGTATCTTCACTATTTCCGTCGGAGTCAGATTCCTCTGGCTCCATAAGATTTGAAAAACCGTTTTCGGTTTCCAAGGGGGAGACATGTATGACCGTTTTAAGCATTTCTGCATATGTGCGCTTAGACCGTGCTTTTAAAGAAAGCTTCATTTTGTCTTTACGCAACTTAAATGCAGCGCATACTGAAAGATCATCATGAGGTCTCTCCCCACAATAAACACATTTTTCAACATTTTTATCGCAAAGATTATCCTTATGAGGCCCTTGACATTTGATACATTTGGACTTATTACTACAGTAAGTAGCTGTATGCCCGAATTTTTTACAGTTCGTGCAATTCATAACATGCGGTACGAAAAGCCGAACAGGAAGACGAATTTTATCGATATAGACATGGCTAGGCAACGCAGATCCGGCAAATGTTACACGAAACGAATCTGAGGGACGATACGACTTTTTTCCATCGACAATAGATGCTGAGTACAAACAGCGGTGTTCTTGAAATCAAAAGTTATGGATACTTTGGCCGACTATGGGCTATCTCTTGAGAACATATTTTCCGTGACATGCGACAATGGGGCTAATATGGTGGCAACGGTTAGAAAATTAAACAATGATACGTACGTAATGCCTACAGAGCAGCAGGCTGATGGTACGAACATAGATGAGCTGGATGAGTCGGATGTGATAGAGGATGATAAACAGTGTGAACGAAACGTTACTGCTGAACTGGCCAATGAACTGTCCGAAAGGATTACTCTTGTGAGATGTGCCGTGCATACCTTACAGCTTGCAATACTGGATGTTGTTGATAAATCCGATGAGTCTATCCGAGCTATCACTGCTGTTGCTAGAAAATGTAAGCTGGTGAAGTACCGGTCAGAGTTTGAAAGCTACGATGCTTCATACCCACCCGTCTGGAGTAGGACACGATGGGGTGGTATATTCAAAATGATGGAATCGTTCGTACACCAAAAAAGGTTTTTTAACCAGTTGGCCGATAATTTTCCCGAACTAGACCTTTCCAATCAATGGTCGTTCATTGAGCATTACTATGATACGTTTAAGCCGTTGTACATCTGCACAAAGCAAATGCAAGAGAAGCACGTGTCGTTATCTGACTTCTATATGGCATGGCTGATGGCAACGAGTGAGGTACAGAAAGTTCGCGAAAACTCTTTCAGTCCCCATTTACTTCGGTCGTTGAACAATAGATTGAACATTTTGCGCCAATTGAAGGCGGTTCAGATGGCATTATACCTGGATCCAAGGTTCAACTATCGAGGTTCTAAAATATTCACGGCTGAGGAAAAAGATAAAATTCAGCAATACATAGTCGATACATGGGAACGTATCTGCCAACTGGGTAAAACACCGGCTAGTACAAGTAGAGAATCGTCAGAGTCTACCGATGATTTTGATCAGTATCTTACGCAAATGTTTGGTGAATCCGTGAATCTTGGTTGCGAGACCGGGTTTCTTCAACAAGTTAAGTCTTTGGACCTAGAGCCACGCCAAAAACATAACTACAACGTGTGGGACCATTGGTTGCGCCGTAAGACTACGCACCCAGAGATATATGCAGTAGCAATGGTTGTACTATCCACACCATCGAACCAAGTCTCTGTTGAACGGTCTTTCAGTGCCCTTGCCTTGGTTCTCTCTAATCAACGCACTGGCCTTGGGAAAGATACGTTGGAAAACATTTTACTTATTAAATTAAACAAAGACTTATTCTCCAGGGCGCTGGGAGCTACGTATGATTGGAAGGGCCCAATCGACCCGGTTGACGATGATTCTCAGGAATGAATATGATACCGTTGATGCTCAACTGAATGTCGAATGAGACAAATATTGTCGTCTATCACTGGCTCATCGCCGGGTGATAGGGGGATAACTTTTGTTTACATTTTCATGAAATCAATTTCCAATGATACTGAAAGGGTTCAGCAGTCATGATACTTGTTATGATTCAATTAGCGACAATCGTCGTTGGGTGGACGATGATATATGTGTTGTCTCAATGTAAGCTCGAGTCACCATTGTGATAACGAATTTTTTCAGCACTGCCCGCAGCGTGTTGCATTTACCGTAAATGCAACACGCTGCGGGCTTCGTTCGTAGAGGCGGTGTTGTGTTTTCTTCTTCCGTACCAGCGCATATACGTAACGGTGCACTTTATATGGTGGTTTGAAATTTTTGACACTCATAACCCTGTAATTTCATAAACGGAAGTCGCATCAGGATGAAATTCAGGTATTCCGTATAGAATCAAAAGACCTTTTATTTGAAACTAATTCTGTCAAATTCACACAAATTTCTCGGATATGTGATCAATAATCAATCAATAATGTCAGACGAAACTCGGTTGTAAGTCGATTTCGAATATCACATGGCTGACACGTCACGTTTCGGAGATATAATCATACAGGTGACGTAATCGTTAAATTGTTCCTTCCAATATAGCACAGTCTTGGCATTCCATTTCATTCGTGGAATTTGGTCTTTCTGTTTCAATAGACTTCGCAGCCGATTCATAGCATACAGTTGCATAGCTAATACTGCGACCCTACTGAAACTAAGAATGCTTCCAGGCGCCAAACCGAGCAATCGACACGTATTTAGTGCAGTTATAATTTCCTATATTGATTTTTTTTTATTTAATCAAATTTCAAACCTTCATTCTTCATAACCAGCCAATTATAGCTTCTGAACAAAGTGTGACAATGAACATAATAAACAATATATTTTTTAACACAAATTTATAGTGAAACTGAAAGTTTTTCTAGAAACATTTGTTTTATTATTTGAGTTACAATATTCGAAGCCAAAGTAATAATTTCTAACTTCATTTTCTTCTCCTGCATAGCGTCAGCCCTGTACTGCTACTTCTGCGACAACGTCGAAGAAGGTCGCAGACACTGGTTCAATGCGACCCGTTGACTGCGACTATCGGTACGACAGCCATACTAGCATTGAAACCTTTTGTTACGTTGGTACCTAGCTCATCCTACCAGTGCTACAAATTAGATCTTCAAGAGAAGTTTACGAACGTCGGAGTTATCATCAAAGCCTGCGCTTACGACACTACACCAGTGTGTGAAGGAAGCCCATTGAATGCGGAACAGAAAGCTTGCCAAACCTGCAGTACTGATGGTTGCAACGGAACCGGAAAACTCATGACGACCAGTTACGGGATTATGGCTGTTCTAGTCACTGCTTATCTATGGATGAACTTCATTAAAGCTTAATTTTTCGTAGCACCCGTAGCCTTCGAGGTCAATAACATTTAGTGTGTGCTACGTTTCTAAAAAAAACTACTTGATCTGGCCAATTCGAATATTATTAGATTGTACAATGAAGAATTTTTAAGAAAGTGATAAAAATTATAAGAAGCTAGAGGATGTGAGTGCATGACAACGGGTAAAGTATAACCAAATATGACAGCACTAAATCGACGGTTGACTGTGATCCTCGATCCAATTTGAGTAACTCTAAAAGAGGACCTTTTCAGCAACACTACAGTTTAAGGATCTTTAATAATAAACATCTAAAGGCAGAAAATTTTGCAGAAACAATAAATAATTCTAATTAATGATTAACTAACAATTCTGAAGTTCATGACCCTCGCCAACTACTTGACCGAACCAACCATGCGACACATGTATTTTGGAACGATGACCGAAAGTGTTCGGGAATGACTGTGGAGCGGATAGTTCCACCCATAATCTTATCACGTCTCTCCGTCGCCTTCTTGGATGATGACGGGTTTGGATGTAGAAAATTGGTTAGCATTACTACAAAAAAAACTGGCGTCGCTATGTCACGCGTCTTCCATGTATTTTGGCACTCTGCCCGGCTCACTCAAACACCAATGCGGAAGAACCTCTTACCGATGGGAAGGGTAGGTGACTGATTGAAATTTCGCGGGTAATGTACCTTTTTCTGCGCATGTGTAAGAATAGAGTTTGGTGAACGTTATTTTAATGCTTGACAATTTTCAAGCACATTGGTCCAGTATTTTGAGACAATCATTGCCAAAAACATAATTATTTGTAAGGTTACAATGATCGAAAAGAATTATGAATAGTATTAACTACATTTTGAAAAAACATACAGTCCATTCATCTTTTGCACTGCACAAAGTTAGAATAAACGATCATGTTCATGTCATATATATAAATAAAAATCGATTATAGAAATAATAATTATATGGTCGTTCACCTCTCAGTTCAGGAAAATTGGTCGTTCAGGGCTAGTTAATCAGGGGTCCACTAGGAGATTGAAAGTACCTATTAGTACCTATCTACCGGACAGTACCAGTCTAGATGTCATGTGGAATCCGACGGAAAAAAATGAATCAAGAATAGATCCACTGGGTTCCTGCTTCCATGTCGTAAAAGGCGACAATTGCAGGAGTTTCTTTTTTCTTTCAGTTATTCGATATTTTCAACAACTAACTGTTTGAAATAATTCACTTCTTATTACTCTATTTTACTAAATTATCTCTTCATTCAACCTAGAAGAGCTGTGAATCAAGACTTCCCGGGACTTCAATATAGGATATTGTTGAAACGTTCACTCGGGAAGTCAGTGAGTTTAGTGGTGCATCCGAGCATCTTGAAACCGGAACATACTGAGTCGCGCGCGAATAATACCAATACTGAAATTTTTACTAACAAATATCCTTCTCCCGTGACACTTGTGGAGTGCGCAGTAGTATATACGGCCTCTAGTAACAACAAGTGTTGGACTAACATCCCTTCCCATTCCTTAGACGATCTACGTTCGGGCCTGGCCGGCGCCGGTACTGATCAATGAATTCTGGGGTTACCAGAAGATGTACATTGAAGGATGATTTACCAGTCCCAGGTTTCTAGATGATCTAGAAACTCCCTGTACAATTTCAGCTAATCCCGATCAGTAACGGAGTAGAAACCAGGGGTGGTCGCTCAAGCTCAAGCTCAAGCTTAAACTCGTGTGAGTTGTGACGCTACTTTACTTTATTCAGTATGAATTTCCATCTATTTCCCGAATCGTTTGTAGTTGCATTAATTCCTGTAAGAAAACTAATTAATGTTTTTGGATAGATATCAATATTTATATATTTCATACTTTCATAGTCTATTTTTTATCAATAAGATCAATCAACGAAAGCTATCTACAAGGTTGAAGTCGATACTGAGTCCCCAGCGGTTTAAAATAGATGGCGCCAGCATGGGAGATTTTCAAAAATGAGATCTTGGGTATCAGTCAACAACGGTGAATCATTTGAGTCCACATGTCGTGAGTGGTTCAAACAGTTCATAAGTTGTATTTTTTGTTGTTCTAATTTTACCCTTTTATCTTCAGCTTCCTCTTCACTATAGTTTTCCATTAGCCTAAACTAGGGACTATTTGGTGAACTGTGGGTTTCCAGAACAAACTTAACTCCTTGTTCATTATACTTGAGCTCCGTAGTTCGTTATGTACAGTCAAGAAGCGCAGGCTGTAGAAAACATTCGCAAATTTTGAACGAAATGTCACCTGGCCGACACGACAAAGGGCAGAATTCACATCGGGAAACATTAGATTTTGTATACTTCCGAGTTCATCGTTCTCTGTGATGAAAACCTTTGTCTTTAGGACGCAGACTGCAGATCATATATTTGAGAACAAGTTTATCCGCCAAAACAAATTTGAATCTGAAAGGAGGAGAGTTGGCATCACTGGAAGTGCGATGCGGTGTCATGGTGCTGCTCTCAAAAAAGTATAATTTCAATGTGTTGTTTTACACGTATAGTTAAAAATTTGGTTGAAATAGTTATTTTGAGAGTGCTATTTGTTGAATAATATTGATCCGCGAAACTAAAAATGCTCAAGCGGCGGAAACTGAGAATTAACCGCCTGAAAATTCAACGATATTAACCTATTAACCGATCGAAGCACCGTCTGCATGTCATTGTCGGTGTTGTCGAATTTCGATTAAATGTGAAAGTTTACAAGTCGATCGAGTCATTCAGACTGGAGGTCTAGGGTTGGTCTGCATCGGACCTATTCGCGAGTGTTTTTGTTTTATACTTCCAGTGGTCGTGTTTCATCTCGCATTGCTGACAGCAGAGCGAGCAAAAGGGATACTGGTGAGATCGTTACTTGGAGATATTTTATATTTTTCTTATTTATTATATTCTCCTGATTATCGAAAATAACGTTTTGTTGAGATCATATCCGGATCTCTTTCCCTCCCTACTAACAAATCTCCTATCCCGTGATGCTCGTGGAGATACAGTGGTACCCGCGGTTTCTAGAAACGAGTATTTGACTAACATTTCTTCCTTTCCCTCAGTAGCACAGCCTTTGGTCGTAACCAGCGTCGTTATTGATCATTTAATAAAAAGTTAGGAGTGAATGGGTATGTACAGTGAAAATAATTTGCTTCTCCCAAGCTTCATTTTCTTGGTTCATTGTACATTTCCACTCATTCGGTCAATCACGAAGTTCAACTACGGGCGATCTACTTCAGCTCAGCTCAAAACAAATTTTAATCTTAAAGGGTTCTAGAAGCTGTTCGAAGTTGGCCTCTACGTGTGTTTCATCATCGATTATTATGCGCCCACCGAACTACGTCTGTAGGCTGTCATACAATTTTCTAGAATTATGCTATTTGAGTTAGCTGTTTCCACTCTGGCGTTTATATTGAGGATTCCAAGACGTCGATGTTTTTTTCATTTCTGAAAATTTAATTGTGCGCGATTTTAATTCTACGAGATGTTTAAACAAAAGATTCCGAAACCGTCCACTAGTACTTACTTTGGATTACGGAAGACCCTTAAAGTTGTTTAAGTTTAAGTATATAGTTTGGCATGCTTACTAGTTTACTACTATCGTTTATCAAAAAGCACATGAGTTCTGTATTGCTTAGTGTCTTTCCATTATGGTAAAGCGGTCCAGTTAAGATATCTATAAAAACACCATCAACATTGTACCAAAAGCCTGAAAATCTCCGAGCACCACAGAACTTCGACCAATATAAAGATACTGAGTCATTGTGAAGTAAAACTTGGGAAATTTAAAAGACAGACAAATAATGACAAAGATTTTCAAGAAAAGTGGCACTCAGGAGAACTTAATGGGCGATGTCAAACGAACAAGTTAGCAAATACGGATACTATCCCGTAATGAACATGTCAAGCATATCGAAGCTTCTCTCAATGGAACTTTGTCCATTATTAAAATAAGCTGGATTTGAGGAAAAGTTTGTTTGGGTGGTAAAACTGTTTGACTAATATTTAAACATGATTTCTGGCATATGGCCGCCACGACTATCTTTCACAAATATCATGGTGGAGGTCCAATGTTTGACGTTGAAATGTTCTTTCAATAAGTCGATTGTTTTGGCCGCAGTATGACAAGTAGCTCCATCCTGTTGAAACCACATTTCGTTCACATCCATATCCGCCATCCATCCGCCTCACCACCGAAGATAATTTTACACTATAAACAGATTTAACTACATGCTGATTTAAAAAAATAAATTTCCACGATTTAAAAGCATTGTTCTGGAGTTTACCTATTCATGATGATTTTCCAAACAATACTGAGTAAAGACGTCACTTAACACTGTCAAAACATCTTTCAGACGATAAAGTAATCCCTATTGAAGAAACAAACCTCTTAGTTGTGAAAAAAAAACAAACCAACTTCATGATAAAGGTGCGGATATTAAGAATTAGGGGGTTTAGGGGAGGTCCATTACAGTAATGGTGTAATGACAAAACAATAATAATTCACTTTATTCCATCAAAGTTCGAGTGATACCCTTTGGCATTTTTATGTGTCTCATTTTCATGAACATTTACGAGCTTACATCAATAAACACGAATACCGAAATGATAGTTGGAGCTAGTTAAAGGTAAGAAAGATCAGATGTTCAGCTAAACAGTATTTATAATCAGATTACGTTCAAAAGTCCCGGGTTGGCGGTTCAATGCAATAGGGCACTGGTCTTACAAACCAGTTGCCATATGTTCGAGCCCCGACCTGGAAGGATTCGTAGTGTCAGTAGGATCCATAGTACTAGCCATGCAATGATTCTGTACACTAAGAATCGGCTGCGAAGTTTGTTGAAACAGAAGGTCAAATTCCACTATAGGAATGTAACACCAAGGCTTTGCTTTACGTTCAAAAGTTCTATTCAAAATCATTATACCATGGTTCTTATCAAATAATTTGAAATATTCTTTATTGATACAGTAATTCCTGAATTTCAAAATCTTGTTGCTACTACAATTTAATATAAATTCTTTTTCTCACAAATTTTTCTTAAATAACAATTTTAAAAGTTAGCACAATTTTAGTGTCAGTCCCTATGAATCCGGTGAGTCACCTTCTATACACATTTTTTGATTTCGCCGGCTGTCGTGATGGTGGTAACGGATTTTGTTTGTATCTTCCACACAACCCCTGTTCTTCTTGCCACAGCCATCAAGTCGACCAAGAACCGAACGAAACTTTAATAACTATCGCCACTAGTTGGCAACGAATGGTGCGTACCGTCAATGATACAAAGCTGAGGGGAGAAATTATCGGGCTTGAATCGTTACATCATGTTGTGTGTTTTCGAGCGCCATACAAAAGGCCGTAACATCGACATCGTCTACGAGTAAGAAGCAAAATTCGCCCCTCCAGCCAAACCATTTTTTTAGCAGGTTGAGCTTCGTACTATGCGTCGCCCTGGCAGACAGCTCATTTCGACTCCAACCATCGTCAAGTGAACTAGTGTCTTTCGCGTGCTCAACGTCGCAAAAGCAATAACAGCAAAATCAACATGAAATATTTACTGGTGGGAATCGTTCTAGCCTTACTGAGCTTTCAAGGTTAGTCTGCGGTTAGACTGAGCATAGTTTCTACGATTTGATAACTTGATTTCTACTCAAACAGCAATCGACGCCTTGAAGTGCATGCAGGGCATCGAAGCCACCAAAGGTAACAGCCAGGACAAAAACAATAACCAAAAAAATGAGAAACCATTGGAGGTAACTGAGTGCGGTGCGGCAACTGCAGTGGCCTCAACCGCCCTGCTCGCATTGGTCAAACCGAGCAGTTTCAACATTCCGACCGGAGGCTACAAATGCTACCATCTTAAGTATGAAGAAAAGAACTCCGAGGCCTCGACCATCATCAAGGGTTGCATCTATTCCTCGGTGGATGTTTGCGATGGAAAGTTCTCTTCGAGCAACCTCAATGAAGTTTTCTGCAGCCAGTGCGACATCGACAGTTGCAACTCGGGTGGACGCTTCGGGCTGGACTGGAAGCTGCTGAGTTTAATCTTGACGGCTCTGGTAGCGTACCTGCTGTAAGAGGACTCTTCGTCGGATGACCTCACCTTCAGTCGTGATTTGTTTCATTTGAGTATTTCATCAAAAACGCTTCAGTGTGTGTGTTTTTCGAATTTACTACTGTCGCCATTTAAGCATGTTTCATACGAATAACAGTGAATTTCAAAACGAGTCTCGCGTCAACCTAGCAATAGAAGAATCTCATAAGTACCAAATATTTGAAGCCTTCTAATGAGGTGAACCGATACAAAAAAAAAACATAACAAACCATGACAAAGGATCAACCATCTCATACAAACGGAAGAAGAATAGAGGAGGCAAATACAATTTATTTTAATGTATAAATCGATACACGGACAGCCGAGCAGGCACCCGAAAAAAACAACCAAACGATGATAAAAGGGAATCCCTTTTTTTTTGAGCGACAAATCGAGACTATATTTCTCAACCATATAGGGTAACAGAGGTATTTTGGCCCTCTTTAGGATTGATTTTATTTTGGCCCACTTTGTAAAAATATCCACCAAATGTTGTAATATCTTTGAAAAACCCTTCTGCAATTAATAATTTAATGTGATTAGCTTCAAATTGATGCAACGTGGGTTACTTAACATCGATTAAATCCGTAAAGTTTGGTAGGGTGGCCAAAATATATGAAGTGGCCAAAATACCTCTGTTACCCTACGGCTGCTTCAACTTTTTTGGTTGCGACAGCAAAACTTCGTAGTAATTTTGTTGCTGGTGGTTTGAATTATCATATATTTAATCACATTAATCAAACAACGAATCGGTGGCTTAGTAAAGTAAGAAAAATAGAGATGAATTGTGCTGCTTTTGATTTGTTCTAAGGCTTTCGTACAAATGATAATGTTGCTGACGAGAAATAAAGCGTCGAGAATAAATATTGAATCGCTACGGTTGCGTATATTATTAATATTCCGGACGACATTCCCGACAACGAGACTGCCTGACTGGAGTTGGCCCGCCCAATATTTTCGCACGTGATGTCATTTTTTTACTCAGCCGCACTCAAACAAGTCAAAGCAAAGATGATGTACATGTTTGTGTTCTGTTCGGGAGATTTTGTTTAGTGTAAGTGATTAGCAGTCGTTTGAAATAACTAACTATAATTCTGAGAAAATGTGTTAATGAGCATGCTATACGGCCTGTGTGGGTGGTTGAAGGCATTGTCGTCACCTAAATACACAAAAATGCTCCACTAATTGGATGTAGTTAATTGATGATCGGCATAATTTACACTATACGTTTTAAATATATAAGGTCCCAAATCTATCAGTCAGCGAAAAAATCAATCTTTCAAAACTATGACAACCACAACTTCATAATTATAATTACATTGAGATACTGAATATAATAAAGCCGCTTCTCAAGCTTGATTGAAAAAATGTAGATATCGTTTCGCAGTAAACAGAACGGTATATTTGAATATTTAATATGGAACAAAACCTCACTCGACACTCTGTATCAGTCCAACCCAACACCGTGATAATGATTTGTGTCACTTCCATTATGCACCTACCCGCCAAAAGCGCGTGTGTGAAACAAAACGTATTAATTATTCTACTGGGTTTATAGTCGTTTTGTTTGCCACTGCAACTGAGTTCTAAGTAGAAAAAAATTCTGTTTTGAGAAATATTTGCCGCTATCTAGAAATATTAATGTTATAATTTTCCAGCATTTATAAAATCTTTTGTTGATACTTCGATTTGCAGTTTTTGTTACTCTGCTTCAAAACACTTATGTTTCGGCTTTATATTGATATTTTATTTATGAATTATCTGCTATCTATAAATTTCGAACAATTATACTATGTTCGAAACTTGGTTCTAGAGCAGTACTTATTCAATGGGTCAGATTGAAGATCGTCTTTGAGATCTTATTTTAAAAGCGTCTGAGCTTGATTTAATGTGCATTCAAGCACAACCATGCCATGTGGGGACTCGGAGTAGATAATTTACTCATAGACAGTAATCTAAGTACTCGGACACCGTTTAGATGATCTGCATAATGTATGAATTTAAAATATGATTTGATTTAGGTGAATATCATATTCATGTGCGCGCGGCCATAAGGGCAGTAGAAACTAAAGAGAAAGATTGAAGGCAAGATCATCGTTCCTCGTCTTGGGTCGAAATGTCGAATCAACCGGTCAAGGGCTTGAGAAGTACGGAAGCGTCAGTCGAAGCCGATTGTGCCTTAGATAGCCAAAACAAAGGAACAGCTGATCATCGAGACCAAACAGAAACCTGCTGACAAATATATTCTCGTCGGTCAAGGCCAAGGTTCCGGCCAGCTAAGGAGTGTATCGAAAATAAGCTATCCACATACATTTGTGTTGTACGCATGTATTTATGATGCTTTTTTATGCAGCATGCTGTGCGTTTGGCTGTCAGCTTTCGTTTGTTTACTTGTTTGTGCGGTTGAAATGCTGCGTTTTCAAAATGTCGCGTATTGAAAAAGAAGTGAAAATTAAGGTTCTGGACACATAGCTTAGTGAGAAGGGTATTACTATGCGAAAATTGGCGAAGCGGTTTGGAATTCATCATGCCAGTGTTAAATCCGTCATTAATAAGTTTGGGGAACACTATTCTGTGAATGAACTACCAGGAAAAGCCAGAAAACCCGGTTCTTTCAACTCGGAACTGGACCAGAAAGTGGTATTTCTAATCATGAAGAACGAATCAATGTCAATACGTGATTTGGCCAAAAAAGCAGGAACGAGTGTCGGAATGATCCAGCGTATCAAGAGGCGAAATCACCTGAAGACCTACAAGAAGCAGAAAATCTCGAAACAAAGTGTAGAACAGAAGAAGCGAGCAGCAACAAGGGCCCGGAAATTGTATTCGCGTCTTGTAGTATCCGGATGCATGCCTTTTGATGGACGATGAGACTTTTGTAAAGGAGGACTAAAAAACCCTTCCAGGTCCACAATGCTTTACCGACGTCGTTGGGGAGGATGTGAGCGATGCGGACAGGTTGATTCAAGAGAAGAAATTCGGTTGAAAGGTACTGGTATGGCAAGCAATATGTTCCTGTGATTTGAAGTCAACCATTTTTTACACTACCGGAACTATAAATACAGAAATCTATCGATCTGAGTTACTTTAGAAGAGATTGCTGCCTTTATATAAGAGACATAGTACACCTCCACTGTTTTGGTTGGATTCAGCATCGGCTCACTATACCAAAACCACTCTCAATTGGCTTGCGGAAAAGGGTATAAATTTCGTTGAGAAAAATATCAATCCACCAAATTGCCCTCAGTTTCGACCCATCGAACGTTACTGGGCAATCGTGAAGAGGGTCTTCAATAAGACTGTTAAGGCAGCTGGGTACATGCAGGAGTTCAACAAATTTGAGCTCAAGTGTCCAAAAAATGCGAGGCAACACTTGTCCGGAACATGATGAAGAGCGTTCGATCATTCGTGAAGGAATAACTCAAATATCATCCGGTGTTCAATATGCTCAAGTTTAACCTCGTACAATAATGGAACAATTTTTAGTTTGAATAAAACATCGTTTTTTATCGTAATTTGAAAGAAAAATTTGTGGATAGCTTATTTTCGATACACTCCTTACTGAAGAGCGTAGGAAAATTTTTAATGTTGTCTTAAGAGGCGGTACTTTATGGAACCGTTCATAAAATCGATTTGTTTTATTTAAATAAACTTTTACTTACTTGTTACTTTAATTGATGTCCATGTGAAATTTAGCTTCACAAAGCGGTAGTTTCTAAACAATTTAGCGCCTCGCAAACAGCCCCTGCTTTGATGACCTTCTGCCTTCTGCAGAAGGTTTTTTGAGAAAAATTCGCTCTATGGTACATTTTTCATATAGTCGACAAAACGCACCGATTTCGAAATTAGTCAAACTAACAAATCAAAGACTTCAGTTCTTAAGTAGTAATGTTAACAATTAAACATCCCAAAAATATACATCGACAAAACGATGATAGTAAAATTCCACAACGGCATCATCAGCAAAGTAGCTCAGAATGATGGGCAGAATCTTTTGAATAGAATATTTGATTTATTTAACTATCCCGACAGAAAAAATACGAATTTTTCAGGTGACGAATATTTTTCTACAAACGATACATTTCATAACTAGTTAACTTGTCAAAGTAGCTAACAACGCACTGAACATCTGGACAAATAAAAGTAATAACGATGTTTCCGCCAACAACAGCGACACCGAAGCGATGGACGGAAACGTAAATAGCGAACCACTGCTCCCCCATTCATTCAATGGATAGCAATGATATCGCCTTTCCTATAACTAAGAAGATAATGAGATCCAGCAATGAAAAAAAATTGTTGAACGGTTTTTTCAATAAAACTTTTAAATGTGCTAATAAACATAATCAATGCGAGTATCATCGACTTGTATGACTAATACAGACAAGGATATTTGAAAAGAACCTGAAGAGCGTGAATACGAATAAAACTGTAATGCTCTTCCACTCTTCCGAATATAGACAATCGTTCGTATTAGTAGATTGTGTGAATTATGCAACTTTCACTGCTTCGCTTCCAGAACTGTAACGGTGCATCTATACCAAAGCACGACTTATTGACGACAAACATATTCCGTCGAACAATTTAATAATACGGAACAAATACAGTTTTTTTTTAATATTTGCATACTAAGTAAAAGTAAACTTCGCATAATCCTTTGGGAATATTTTAAAGGTTTTAAAAAGAATCGATTTGCGGAATTTATCCGATGTACTCCCAAGTAGCAATCCGAAACTAGTTCTGATACGACAAAGTCCAAACTATGTTGCAACAAGAGCACGAATATGTGTTTTATGTTATACTGGTTAAAACATGGTGACAGAAATGTTTCATCATAACATAACTAGTAACGAAATAGTTATTTAGGTTTCCAATCATAACATCTTTGTGTCATATTGAATTAAATATAACTTATGAGCTATCGTTACTTAATCCAAACATATTTTTAATCACAACAATGCTTCTAGCCACTAGTTGAAAATGAGTTTATTTGACGTCAATAGTAGCAACCCATAACAAGTTTCGATGCCACGTAACCCAACTGTGTTGCAACAAGAGCACGAACATGTTTTTTATGTTATACTGGTTAAAACAAGGTGACAGCAGTGTTTCTTTATAACGTAAACATTAAACTAACTATCATTTGTAAGTTATCGTTACTTGATTCTAACATATCTTTAATCACAGCTATGGTTTTAGCTACTAGTTGAAAAAAGGTTTATTTTCCGTTGCGAAACCATTATAAATACGAAAATACGTAAATTATACGTATATGTGAATCGTTACTGTGAATTGATATAGCAATAACTTAGATATTATAAGATTATAACATATAATTTCTTCATTAATTCAGATAGTTATCGGTAAGTTTTCCCAACGTTATAATAACTAAAATGCAAACAAAACAACCTTTGTTGGCTTGAATATGGCGAATACAATATGGAGTCTCAAGAAGTGTATGAAATGTAAATAAAACCAGGATATTACTTTTTTCAAAACTACTTTTTGCCGAAAATAGTGAAAGGCAGAATAGTCATTTTTGTTCTATGCACTGTCATAAACACGAAGAAAATAATATAGGGATTGAACATCGATTGTGATAATATTATGATTCTCATGATAAATGAATTTAAAATAATGAGAAATCACTCTACTTGGAATAATTTTAAGCATTCCGGGTTATTTCGTTGTTTATTTTTCATATCTTCATAAACAGATTTGATTGAAGGCGCATAAAAAACAGTTAAGTAAAATTGAATTCCGCTCGACAATTTATGGATCGTTGTGAAATTTGTACCTTGTATCAAGTTTGTGACTTAAAGTACTTTTCTGCTTTTTTATTGATGATAGAAAAGTATTCTGGATTCATTCAATGTTTATAATGACGATGGTGACTAAGTTTCAACTAGTTTACTTGGAAACAAGTTAATTTCAAGCTATGAAAAGATAAGTTATTTCAGTATGGCATTATAACGTAACGACAACATATTTTTAGCCGATTTAACAACTAGTAGAAACTGCGCTTTTTGAGTCATGCAAGTAGTTAGATGTTAGTAACAATCACTCAAATATCTGGTTGCAAACTAGTCACAAACAAGCTAGTGTAACAAAAAATGTTACTTGGGGCTGAATACTGGATTACTGGATCTGTTGAGTACTTTTTACCATCATTCATTTATCTGCACCAAAACCGAAATTCTGGGAGCGATACTGAATTCAAGAGCTAAATTCGGAAATTTAGAACAGACTCAGAATTCGGTTGCAAAATTCAGGTTCGGATTCCAGATCAACAGTTCAGTTCAACTGAACTCATTTTTAGAACCCAGATTCCGAATTTTATTCTAGAAATGAATTCTAAACTTGAATTCCGAACCTTAATAAAGGAATTGAATTCAGTTCCAAAATCTTGTTCCAGAAACCATGTTCCGAAGCTCTGGAACTGAATTTAGGAATTAAATTCTGAAATTTTAAAACGAAAATGAATTAAATTCTGGTTCAGAAGTCAGTTCTAAAATTCAGGTTCGTAGTTCAGATCATTAATTTAGACTTTTGAATTATATTTCGCGCGGAAACCTTATTCAATTTTTTTTTTCAAGGTTGGTTTGACTGTCAGTGACATCTGTGCCAAGTGTCATGTCAAAATATTCATTAGTGTTTAGTATACGTCTGTCTTTCTGAAGAATTAAAAGTGCAATCGGCGATTTTCACAATGAGTGAAATTCCATTAGATATTGCGGTCGGAATGAAATTTCTGGTGCCGAAACGTTCAGAATGTTGCAAAAGGCCTTCGGTGATAATTGGAAGTGTTTTGTTCAAAGAAGGTCGAGAGCGCGTTGACGATGAACCACGTCCAGGACGGCCATCAATATCAACTGATGATGAACACATCATTAAAATCAAGAAAATGGTATTCGAGAATCGACGATTAATAGTCAGAGACCTCACTGGGATCGTTGGTATATCAGAAGGATCAGTAAAAACCATTTTAAAAGATCAGGCCGACAACTCTTGGTTTTAAACGACGAGAATGCACCATCACATACTGCATTGATTCTTCGTGATTCTTTCGCCTACAATTCAACCAATATCGTTCCGCAACCGCCTTATTCGCCTGATTCAGCCCAGTGTGACTTCTGGCTATTTATTTGTATGGTTTTGAATAATAAACGTTTATGCACAACATGTGCAAGTGACAATCAATTAGGGTAATAATCGGACTCGAAGTTGTTATTTTGAATGTGATCAGAATGTCTAACTTATTTGGGTTTAGTTAATTATTCAAGAAACATGAAAATATTCCGTACCAAGCAATATTGGAGCATGTTAGGAATGCGAACGTATTGCGGGAGGCTAGCTCTGGACAATTCGGTTGTTTTGTGTTCTAGAAGTCCGCTGATTACCACTCCCTTTCAATCATTTCCCTATTAATTATTGAAAGAGTTGTCTTTAACCCGTATCTATAGCTGCTCGACCTTTAGTCATCGTCTGCACGTTCAAGGATGGTTAATCGTCATAGAGTATTGTTCAAATATATTTTTAACAGTTTTACTACCATACTACGCTGCTTTGGATTATCGTCGTACTGTTTCAACAACTCTCACCGAGCATTTTATTTTTCCAATGCAATCCTCATATATACTATCATTTACATTCTGGTGTACGCATACTTTCTCGCACAGTATTTCGGAACATCCTATCGTGTAGTAATGCTCACAACTCCACAACTCAGTGGTTTTTTATTAAGTGCTTCATATATCACCGTTTATCTAGGAGGAATTGTCCCATGCGTCGAAGGGCTTATTCATCGAAAATCTATTCTCATGTTGTACAACAAATACATCCGCTTATGGCAGTTACTTAGTCATGATGTACCAGAAAATTTCGACGAAAAAATTTCTCATCGTTTTCTTCTCAAATTGGTCCTTCTGGATGGAGGCAGCATTGTCAGTGCATTGACGCTTCGCTTTCGGGAGTTTTGGTTGACCGGAGATTCATTTATGTTGTACGATGTTCTTTTCAATGTGTTTCTTCTGGCAATGAGTGCCAGTGTCACTAATCTGTTTGTGGCCGTTTCATATCTCGGGGCTCATTATTTTCGATTACTCAACTATAGAATTGGAATGGTCAATCGGATGCTGAAGGAACTAGACAAAAAAGGTTACTACTGGCGGTGTAAGCCAACGAAGAAAGTGTGGATGTACAATCGTCTTATCCGAGAGTTACACAAGTTAGCTCGACTGCACGGTGAAGTCAACCAGACCGTACAAAGATTCATGGAACTGCATGATGTTTCACTTCTGGTTTTGGTGACAAAAAATTTCGTCGCTATAATAGCAGCTTTATTTGGAACATTCACCATGGTGGTTGTGCCACTTCGGAACAATTCTGTGCCTACGATCGGAACGTACGGTTACCTTTTATTCAAATCCATTTTTCATTTCTTCCAATTCTATTATCTTGTGGAGAGTGCCACATTGTTTACTAAAAGGGTAAAATTGCTAAAACTACTATTTTTATAAATACCTATTATAATAAAATGCGTTTACTGATTTTGGCAGGGTGAGAAAACCGGAACTTTACTGGGCGACTTATCGAAGCAAGACTCAAACGAACAAGTGGATACTTCGGTAAAATAATTAAATCAGACCCATAATTTTCATTACATTACCAATTGTTTAATTTTAGATTGACTCATTTAGTCTGGAGCTACTCCACCGTGATCATAAAATCAACAACGCTGGACTATACCATATTGATTTCTCATTAATCTATGCGGTAAGTTGTAATCAAACTAACTGTTATCACGTGTTTGTCCCAGAACTTTAATTGTCTCTTGCAGGCTATGGCAACAATAATAAGTTATTTGATAATTGCAGTACAATTTCAAATGACAAATGATTAATTCAATGATCGACCACTTTTCACTAGTTCCGATTTTAAACCAAGCTCAAAATTGGTTATCAAGTGACTGCGTAATTCGAAACGTCCTCGAAATTTAAATTTGAGTGATTTCTAAATGAATGTGTCACATGATAAAAATGTTTTTCAGTTTTCTGCTAATGTAATAACTGTTCAATGATCAATAGAAACAAGGGGCGGTTCATATAAAACTTTAAAGTTGTTTATCCGAAATATAAAACATTGAAATAACTTAATCGAATATATTTCCTATAGTAAGAGAATTCAGAAATGAGTAACAAGTCATCAGATTTCATATGCTCCGATTTAGACAAAACTTTGAACAAGTCTATAGTATGACAAATTATTTGATTTGCACAGATGGAGACCAATTCGACACAAGACTTTTTTTCAAAATGGAAGATGAATTCTGCATGTACTTTCTTCAAATCGTTGTAACTCGAAAACTGTTAACTAACATTAGAGACCGTCTAAGAAGTAATGCCGCTGAAAAAAACAGTTCGACAATTGTGCAACACTGCTATTATAGCGACGTGAAAACTCTAAGCGAATGTACCTATTTTTATCTTACCCTTAAAGCCAATATCGAATAGAGACAACAGATCTAACTTTAACTAATGCACAATGGAGAAAAATGGACCAAAACGCGACGATTTTTCTGAGGCATGATACACAAAGCAATTTTTTGGTGTAAAATGGTCAGTAAAATCGATTTCATGTATTTAGAAGGACCGCACGAAACGCTATCATGTTCATTTTACCCCAAGTTCCCTTTTTATAATGCATTGTATTCAAGCTTAACTATATAACATGAAACCGAAGAACTTGCAGAAGAGCGAATAGAGTGTTTCCGATGTAAAAGAGTCTAAAAAATGGATTGCATATTGTTTTATTGACAGCAGTAAACTCATTGTACCGTTTTACCCCATTTCTTTTTTAGTTGTAATACTCAGTTGAAATATGATCTACAATCCAAAAGCAGATCCAATACGATCTATCAATATTGGTTCATATTACGTGAACAACATCTGTGATGTGTGAATGATAGTACTAGCCTGTTTAACCCGTTTTACCCCAATTTATACCATAAGTCGTATTTCTGATTAAACTTTCTTTCGCATATCGAAAACAGGACGATTGCGGTTGATGAAAATCGATTGATATTACGAAGAAAGACCTGAAAATAGGATTACAAATGTATTCAATGACCGCACGAATCTTGTTGTGCCGTTTTACCCCAATTTGGCATTTGGCATAATACCATTTGGTGTAACACCGTTTGGCATAATAGTTATTTGGCGTCCCTGGTTGGCGGTTCAATGCAATAGGGCACTGGTCTTACAAACCAGTTGTCGTATGTTCGAGCCCCGACCTGGAAGGATTCGTAGTGTCAGTAGAATCGTAGCACCAGCCTTGGAATGGTTCTGTACACTCTGAATCGGCTGCGAAGTTTGTTGAAACAAAAGATCAAATTCCACTTCAGGAATGTAATACCGAGGTTTTGTTATTTGGCATAATGGTAATTTTTTTCGATTACAGAGGTTTTAACATTGTTGTCATTCACCTCTTCGGACCAGAAAAGTTTTCTGACACTATGTGCGGGGTTGGGAATCGAAACCAGGTGGGCAGCGTGATAGGCATCGACTTACCTATCACGCTATACCCGTTCCCGGCATAATGGCCATTTGACATAATGGTCATTTAGCATAATGCCATTTGTCATAGTAATAATCGGATTCACAATATTTTAATGTAATGTAAATTTTCGTTTGTTTTTCGATCGAGTGATATTTTGCAAGGAAAACTCGAACAAACTGTGTGAATTTGTTATGCAGTCCGAATATTTCGATAATATTAGGTGAAATAGAATTATTATTTTTAATTTTTAAAATTCTGTTGTAAATAGAGTAAATAGCACACTGTCATTTTATATAAGCAAAGAGACTGGGGTCCACTAGGAGATTGATAGTACCTATTAGCTCTCTCCGGACAGTACCAGCCTAGATTCCGTGTGGGATCCGGCGGAAAAAAAATGAACCAAGAATAGATCCACTGGGTTCCTGCTTCTATGTCGTAAAAGGCGACAATTGCTGGAGTTTCTTTTTCCTTTCAGTTATCAAATATTTTCAATGTTTCACTTCTGATTACTATATTTTACTAAATTATCTCTTCATTCAACCTATCAATTTCCGTCTAGATTCTGAGAAAAGTTTTATTTGGAATGTTTTTTTCTTCCATGTTATTGATTGTCTTTCAGGATTATAAATTGAATGATAAAAATCAACTATTGTGCAAATCCGTTGATATTACAAAGTTAATAACAGAAATAACATATATCGGTATATTGAATACATACTAAAAAAAAAACACTTGATATTAATATTTCAAACAATAAATTAATATTTTTCTCGGTAGCCGGCTGCCCAGATAAAAAAATATAACCAATAAATAATTTTAATAATTGATTAAAATAATAAAGCGGAAATAATAAGGAATCAAGACGCGCATGAAATCTGTTGACTTTTATTCGACTCGACGGATATAACCGTTGGAATTTTTTTTATGACCCATCGTTTTTTTGTGCGGCTGCCAGAGCAAACTTGAGTTAGTCTACGCGCCTTTTACTGCCAACCGGTAAAAGTGGGTGAACCTTTTCGAAACTTCGATCCAACCTGTTCAAATTGCTACGTACTTGAAGACCATGTACATGATTATGATACAGAATCTTTAAAGTTCAATTACATTTTCATAATATTTTTGAAACTCCACCAAATTTTCGGCGAGGCTACAGTATTGAGTCGTGATTAATGATATTCTTCCCAAACAAGAAAACGTATTTCTTTCATATGGATGTCGTTTCAGAGTTCAAAGGAAAGTTCAAAGAGTTCTTCGAAATTTCATGAAATTACTTTAACATATATTCAATAATTATTGATTAAATTTTGATACGTACACAATCGGTACAAATACACCACGTAATTGTACCCACAAACCAATAAACTAATAATTGTCAGATTCACTGCACCAAACACGGTGGCAATAGTGCTATCCGATGAAAAGTTCTTCAACGAACTTAGTTTATTTTATATATGTTACCGTAAATAGACAACAGGCATCCCACCGTTGGAAATCAACGAGACTGACAATAACGATTAGACCAAAGTGAGTTCACAAAGTACATTAGAATAATCCATATACCATAAAAGTCCATTCATAGTTGTATAATAAAAGCATATTTTTAGTTTCCCTTGAAAAAGGCCATCAAAAACGGCCGAAACGTCGGGCAATTTTATAAACAAATCGTTTGCCTATATTCATTTGACTGAGAAAGCCGTATTTTTCCGAATCACTTACATTTTTTTATTTAAAAGATATTTTTTATTCAGGCCTATTTACGTACAAACTTTACGTGGCCGATTGAGTCGGTTTTTTAAATATTTTTTTTTGTATTGGATCTCGTTGTCACCCGTTTTCTATGGGAAGAGGAGCTTCCATTTCCCTCCTGCGATTGAGGGACACTTTGTTCGTGGTTCGTCTCGTCATCCATTGCCGCATCGGTGGTATTGTTGTTGATTTCCGTCTTGAGTTCGTTGCTAGTCACTATAGATGCGCCTTGTTGTATATTGGTTGAAGTTGCTGGTTGGTTGGAGGGTAAGTTGTTAACTGCAGCTGATGTCCTTTGTTCTATAGGGGGACTTAAGAAGGTATAGGCCTCTTCAAGCGCATGCATAACAAACGTACGCCATTTAGAATACCGGGAAAAAAGTTCTTTCCCTTTTTTTTCGATAGAGAGAATCTTTTCGTATTAGGACATAGTTTTGCGAATATAAGGATCGACAACTTGAGGGAAGATCATACACACGCACTTCGATAGCACTATCTTCCATATATACTGGAATGTTGTACTTAATGTTTTCGTGATCCCCATAGTGCACATTGTTATTGTCTTTTGCGAATTGTATTGCATCCAACTCTTTATAAAACTGGATATAAACAACATTATTTGTCTTATTGCATTTAAGTAAATGCACACGTTTAATGTCAAGATGCATTTGCTCCTTAAGTAAACCTTCAAGTTCTCGTATCGAAGGTCGAATTTTGCACTGCCTGAAGTCAACAATAATTGTATTATTTCGTACCGGCGGTAGCTTTTGTTCGTTTGGTTCACTCATTTCGAGATCGTTCTATTGTTCACTACACAATACTGTACTTGGTTTCTTCCGTCCCGAACGTGAGCGGTTTTGTTTTATCGACTGACTTAGATGAGATGTGAAAGCGAACTGAATTTCACTTACATGTTGGCCGCTTCTGTTAACCCATTCTGATGATCCAATTACGGAACACTTGTTTTACAAACTTCGGCTATCAATCGTATTCCGTTTGTCCTGTTAAACGGAAGACTTCATATTTTTCAAGAGGTAATAGCAACTACTGAATCAACTTTGTGTAGTTACTCTTCATCGAAAAAAATCATTAATTTTCGTAAACATTGAGCCTAAATAAAACTCGAGGCTGAATTCAATTTTGCAATCAAAACAATCTTTTCCAAGCCCTATTTATACATAAACTTGACCTTGATCACCTGATTTAGGCACTTTCGCAAACTGTTTTTATTTTTTCTCTATTAGTTCTATAGATACCAAAATGGAAACGCTATATTTAAGACTTTTATTACCTAGTTCCATTTCAACAAATCGAACAACACCCTAGAATTATTCCTATATTTCTACTAACTGCACGCTATCATCAATCTTGTGTTCGCGAAGTCTGAATACGCGAGAAAACGTGAATTTTATAATCTCCTGCTATCGACAAAACGCAGTTGTGAATCTTATGTACACGCTTGATTTCAAATACATGAGAAACCGTTGATTTCAATCGAACCTAAATGGTAACAGCATCCACATTACTCCTTCATCTGGAATTGTACCGCTAATATCAAATAAGTGGCCATCGAAGTGAATGACTAAAATTGAAAAAAAATTGTAATTTCTGGAAATAAGAAAAGAGCAATAAAAACATTACCGTATACATCAACGAAAAGTCGAGTTTATACAAACCGCAGTTTTCAATCGCATTGTTTCGATGCAATAGCTCTAAGCTGATCATTTCAATCTGGAAAAATGTTAAAAAACATTACATTGATTTTAGCAAACATATTACCGATTTTATTATACCGTATTGTCTATATTTTCATTTGTTTTTGGAATCCCAAAGTCATCGATAATGAGTCCAGTTTTATCAGCCTGAAATCGGTATAATTCGTGCATTTGAAAATAGGTTATTAACCTGACTCTTACCCTTCTTGTGAACATTGCACCACTTTCTACTAGAAAAAAGAACTGACAGCAATAAAAAATTGCCATGTACAAATTGAAGCCGAGGGCGACAATCTCCGGTGTTTGGTTTCTTTCCAGCGGTATAACCACCAACATATATGTACCGAAAAATCCAGTAATGATAACTACAAAATCTTTGAGCACAGTCATGAACAATGAAAGGCCATGTACATCCATGAATCCTTGTGTCAGTTGATTTATTTCACCGTGCCAAAGAGCCAGCTGGTGCAGTTCAGTGTTCATTTTTTTCAAAACCAACAGTTTCTTCGCAGGATTCATTCGCCAGTAATGTTGAACGTGTTCGATATTGTGAAGTTTTTCGTTTATTCTCAACAGTCGGTAGTTCAATAGTCGATGCAAATGAGCTCCAATATAACCAACGGCAACAAACAGATTAGTGACGGAAGCATTCATTCCGAGAAAGAATCCGATCCATAATGCATCGTAAAGAGCTGGTCTATTTCGTGTCAATAGGTACGTTCGTAAACGAACTACGATTCCAACTACGAGAGCTAGGCCATCGAGGGCGAGCAACTTGAATGCGAACCGATAGAAAAGTTTCTTATCGAAGTTTTTGGGAACATCGGAACTTAGCAGGTGCCACAGTTGAATAAATTGATTGTAGAGAAAATGAATCCTTTTGCGATAGATCAATCCTACCAAGCATGCAAAGATTCCATTCAAATATATCGTGGAATAGGTGGCAAGCAGTAATATTGAATTGTTTCGTTTTTCCATAATACGAGCTCGCATTGCCATTAGAGAATACTGCACAAGAGCAACTGCGTAGGCCATAAGGTACACTACTGTATACAGCATACAGCTTTTCGATAACTTCACACGTTTACCGATCTCGTCAAATGAGTACGGAAACATACCAAACAATCGAAGCACAAACGGGAAAGCACTTAATGCTGCTTTGAAAAGAAAAACTGTACGCCAACGCATCGTGTAGTGGCAAGGATACCAAACTAACTGTTTGATATAATGGTGCATTTCCTAATAAACAGGTGATTCCTATCAGTTCGTAGTAACATTATTTATTGATATGATCGAAATAGAACGTAATTCCTATGACCTTCCCGAAAACTGTTTATTAAACAAAAGGATACAAGATACAATGCCATAAACTTCAATTGTCACAGTGAGATTGTTGTATTCAACGGTGGGAATGTTAAAAGCTAACATTGAAATTCGTATTACCAAAAGACAGTTCTAATATTTCAACGTATAATGATAGATTATCAAAAACAACTTTTTCACAATTCGGACAGTTGAAATTGTACCATTATTATGAGATAAGATGTGATCGTTCCAACCATCTGGAAGAAAGATAAACGGATCAGATTATTTGTAAATCTAGTTACTTTTGAGTGTTAAAACAAAAGAGTTCAAGTAAGATAAAACCGTATTTAAAAAATGACTTAAGTTTTATGAAATGATACTGGTGCAATTGTGGAAACTAGCATATTCTTGCTCATCAAACTACGTCTGGTACTATCACCTAAATCCCTTCTGGAGAACAGAACATTTAAACAAAATTATGGTAGATGACATCAGAACATGAAATGCGGTGAGACAACAGCGGCATGAGGCTATATTATACCATAGTAAACAAGTGAACCAATCGTGTATACAAACTAAACGAAACAAAATCGAATAACTAACCGGCTCTCAAATTCAATATTATATCGCAGAAAAATGAAAAACAGCATATCTCGTAAAATGGCTCTGAATTCTGAAAAAACTCGCACCAGAAAAAAAATCTGACTACTGAAATACGTATTACCAGGTGTCGTCTTGCTGTCAACAAATGGCGTATACAAGCTATTCAAACACATTTTTAAACTGCCCATACTCGCATATCAGTACCATATGGCTTTAGGCCACTTTTGAGTTAGCCCGACGGATAACGTCTATTGTTACCTTACATTCAGAAACTGCAAAAAATTGGGATTAGTTCAGTAAAATTTAAAAATATATCAAATCAAGTTTGTCCCATATGGAAAGTACTCGCTTATCTGTCCGACGCAATAAAAATAACGTTTTAGTGATTAAAAAATTTACAGGTTACGTTAATTTTTTTTCTCTGGCCACTATATCAACACTAAGCACTGGCAGTGCATGCAAAAATTTAAATAATGTTAGATAAGAAATCTTTAAATCGATCTTTGGATATAGCCGGTACGATAATTTTTCTTGGATAATTTGCATTTCGATCTCAGTTCCTCGCCAAAATATCTTCTTTTAGAATCAAATGTATTGCTCCCATTTATACTCACAATTTCATCCTCCGAAGCAACAAAAGATTGGAATTATCTCGAATGTACAGTGTTGAACGAGTGATTCCAGAATATTTCTCTCGGTGGCGTTGATGGCATTGAAACCTACAAAGTCAATGTTTGAGCTGTCTTCCGTGGAAAAGTCTCCACCATACAATTCAATTGCATCAAGAACTGGCATGATATCACCAATTAAATTATATTGAACGATTAAAAGTCCCACACAAATGGAAAATCACTAAAACATGAAATTTTGCCACGTACGAGAGAAGCATAGCATGCTTAGATGGGAACGTTATGCGGGTTTCTTTTCGTTCGTTAACAAAAGTACTTGTTGCGAAACAGATTTTATATAAACGAATGACAAAAAATATAATATTTCTTTCCATATGAAAAGTTTGTAATGTAATTCATATATATTTCATTCAATAGTATCACGAATCATAGTAACGGAAAAAAGCGAACGATTTCCGAAATATGTATTGATCGTTTTCTCAACTTGTCAATTTTTAATATGGGACTGATATGCAAGTATGGACAGTTAAGGTCAAGCGATATACACTAACCGAAGTAGTTCTAACGGAAAATTGATTCCCCTGGATTGGAGAACGTTATAGGTTCAATTTCCGTATGGGAAACATTTTTTGACAAGTATTCATCGTCACAGCTAAAACAACTATTGCTTTGTGAAAATCGATTTACAGTCATTTTATTGGGACAATCGAACGAAAAACAAAATTTTACAAAAACGAAAAAGTGATAGTGTGCTACAAAAAACTTACCGAGTACATTAACGTGAAATCAACCTTGAACATTCCGAAATTTTCTACGCTATACGATTGATGAAGTAATGCCATGGAAAACATGTTTATCTGAAAACAATAAAAAAACAACTGTTTCAACTAGCTAATGGTATCAATACACAGCAATTTTTCATCTTTTGCATTAGGGTAATATCAAGACTCGTAAGGCATTCTTCTTACTCAAGCGATGGACTGCCGCACATGCTGAATCCATATTGTTGTCCCCAGCTAAGTGTCTTTCAACTGTACTGTCAGGGAACCAAATCTAACCGAAATTATACAGGGCGTTTGTGTGCTTTGAATGATGTAACATTGTTTCAAACACTCTTCCATACATCGCTTGTGGTTCATAGACTCATATCCAACATAAGCCTAATTTTTGCCCGCAACTTCCTTAATCAAAAGCTCTATAGTGAAGTTGGCCGTGGAATTACATTTATATCTGTTCGGGAAAGCTTCTTGAAACGTCTTCAAAGAAATTTTTCTTTGAAGATCAAAGCTTTCAAAATTCTCTCTCTACTTCCTCGCTCTACTAACCTTGAATGAAAAGAGCCGGAATTCATCCAAATTCAACGATTTCGTGATCCCTCTATAAGGAGTGTAACGAAAATAAGTTATCCACACATTTTTCTTTCATATAATGATAAAAAAAAACAATATTTTATTCAAACTAAAAATTATTCTTTATTGTACGAGGATAAACTTGAGCATAATGAAAACCGGATTAAATTTAAGTTATTCCTTCACGAATTTTCGAACTTTTGATCGAACGCTCTTCCTCAAGTTTCGGATAAGTGTTGCATCGCATTTTTTGGATAGTTGAGCCAAAATTTAACTCCTGCATGATCCCAGCTGCCTTACCAGTCTTCTTGAAGACCCTGTTCACGATTGCCCAGTAACGTTCGATGAATCGAAGCTAAGGGCAATTTGGTGGATTGACCTGTCCGCATCGCTTACATCCTCCCCAACGACGACAGTAAAGTATAGTGGACCTGAAAGGGCTTTTGAGTCCTGCTTTACATAAGTCTCATCGTCCATCATAACGCATGCGCTGCAAAAGACGCGAATACAATTTCCGGGCCCTTGTTGCTGCTCGCTTCTTCTGTTCTACACTTTGTTTCGAGATTTTATGCTTCTTGGTGGTGATTTCGCCTCTTGAAACGCTGGATCATTCCAAAACTCGTTCCTACTTTTTTGGCCAAATCATGTATTGACACTGATTTGTTTTTCCACTTCCTGGTCCAGTTTCGGGTTGGAAGAACCGGGTTTTTTGCCTCTTCCTGGTAGCTCATCCAAAGAATAGTGTTCCCCAAACTTATTAATGATGGTTTTAACACTGGCATGATGAATTCCAAACCGCTTCGCCAATTTTCGCGTAGTTATACCCTTCTCACGAGACCAAATATGTGTCCAGAACCTTAATTTTCACTTCCTTTTCAATACGGGACATTTTGCAAACGCAGAATTTCAACCGCACAAACAAGTAAACAAACGAAAGCTGACAGCGAAACGCACAGCATGCTGTGATCTGAGGTTTTTTTTTTGTAGGGAAAGGAGCGTAGCAAGTATCATTAACAGGTCAGGGGTCATGAAAAATTCATATAATTTGACGAGAATCGATACTTTTTTAAGACAATAGGAACATTTTGCATAGCTTAAATACCTTAAATATCATAAAAGTGCCTTTAACAATGGAAGGGGTGCGGAGTAATGTTTGTTGCGGCATAACTCCGAAACTACTGAACGGATTGCTATCAAACTTGGAACAGATACGTCTTGCTTTTCAGAGATAAGGATATTTTTATGGAGGAGGGAGCGTAACAAATGTTCTTAACAGGGGTCGTGACTAAATTCATCTAATTTCACGAGAATCGATATTTTTCAAGGATATATGATGGGGATTGGAGAATCGATACTTTTTGAAGATCATGCATACATTTTGAAAAACACAAATATGGTCTTAAGGGTATTTTTGTGGGGTGAATATAATGAGTGCCTCTAAAAAAGGAAGTTTAATATGAAGTGAATTTTGCGAAAATCGACGTTTTTCGACAGGCACAGATATTTATAACAGCTTAGAGTGGTATTTTTTAATATCTTAGACGAGCTTAGATATTCATTGCAGAGGTGATCAAAAGAGTGGAGTTTGTAGCAAGTCCCGCTAAAAAGGGTTGTTTATTGTAAATTTATCTTACTTTTCGACCAAAAGGGTGGGGGGAGGATTTTAAAATTTTTAACAGCTCCTATTTTTTGTAAAAAAAGGAAGGCGGAGGAATTTTAAGGCCGTGCTAGATAGTATTGCTATTGTTAATTTCAATGCATTCAATGTCATCTAAATTTTCCTACATTCAGAGTGTTTCAATAGGCAGAATAATTTGCTACAATTTTTTTGCGACCTTGCCTTCAAGAAACTTTTTCCAGCAACGCCGGGTCATTCAGCTAGTATAATATAAGGAGTGTATCGAAAATAAGCTATCCACATACATTTGTGTTGTACGCATGTATTTGTGATGGTTTCTATGCTCAGATCACAGCATGCTGTGCTTTTGGCTGTCAGCTTTCGTTTGTTTACTTGTTTGTGCGGTTGAATTCCTGCGCTTTCAAAATGTCGCGTATTGAAAAGGAAGTGAAAATTAAGGTTCTGGACACATGGCTAAATCAGAAGGGTATTACTATGCGAAAATTGACGAAGCGGTTTGGAATTCATCATGTCAGTGTTAAAACTATCATTAATAAGTTTGGGGAACACTATTCTTTTGATGAGCTACCAGGAAGAGGCAGAAAACCCGGTTTTTTCCAACCCGAAATTGGACCAGAAAGTGGTATCTCTAATCATGAATAACAAATCAATGTCAATAGATGATTTGGCCAAAAAAGCAGGGACGAGTGTCGGAATAATCCGAAATCACTTAAGACCTACAAGAAGCATAAAATCTCGAAACAATGTGTAAAACAGAAGAAGCGAGCAGCAACATGGGCCCGGAAATTGTATTCGCGTCTTTTGCAATGTCCGGATGCATGCGTTTTGATGGACGATGAGACTTATGTAAAGGAGGGCTCAAAAACCCTTCCAGGTCCACAATACTTTACTGTCGTCGTTGGGGAGGATGTGAGCGATGCGGACAGGTCGATTCAAGAGGAGAAATTAGGTCGAAAGGTACTGGTATGGTTCTTGTGGTTTGAAGGCAATCATTTTTTACACTACCGGAACTATAAATGCAGAAATCTATCGAATCTACTTATCGGAGACACTCACTCCAGAAGAGATTGCTGCCATTATATAAGAAGCACAGCACATCTCCACTGTTTTAGCTGGCCTTAGCATCGGCTCACTATGCCAAAATCACTCTCATTTGGCTTGCGGAAAAAGGGTATAAATTTCGTTGAGAAAAATATCAATCCAACAAATTGCCCTCAGCTTCGACCCATCGAACGTTACTGGGCAATCGTCAACAGGGTCTTCAAGAAGACTGGTAAAGCAGCTGGGGACATGCAGGAGTTCAAAAAAAATTGGGCTCAAGCGTCCAAAAAATTCGATGCAACACTTGTCCTGAACTTGATGAAGAGCGTTCGATCAAAAGTTCGAAAATTCATGAAGGAATAACTTAAATTTCATCCGGTTATCATTATGCTCATGTTTAACCTCGTACAATAAAGGATCAATTTTTAGTTTGAGTAAAATATCGTTTTTTATCATAATTTGAAAGAAAAATTTGTGGATAGCTTATTTTAGATACACTCCTTATATGCCTTTACAATATACTGTCAACACACCACCCGAACCGGCCACTAGAGAGGTTATAAAATAGTCCAAGCACAAGATAATATTATTCCCGATCTTAGGAGGTTGAAGTGAATAAAAAAGAACGTTTTACAAATTAGTTGGCTCGAAACCAAAAACTTCGAACCATGGATTACGTACGAGAAACCGGAAAACTCCAAGCAGGCTTACTAAGTTTGAGACTTACCGTTCGCTCTACCCGTTCATCGATATCGGCCTTGAAGAAACGATTCAACACCAGGCCCGTCTTCTCGGCTCGCTTCGTCATCAATGCTGATCCGGACACGATGTAATAAAATTGCGTCGCTTGAAAGGCGGATATACCAAATGCGTGTGCGTATTTCATAAACGGTGGACGGACATTATCGCGAAGATCTTGCACCAACGAGGTGTACGTGAAAAATGTCTGCAATCCGTTTCAACAACGAAATTATAATAGCACCTCAACTGGGCGATGAAGTTTGACATACCCCAAAAAATGTGATGAAAAAGCACCAAACAATCGTAATCAGTAACGAGTAGTCCAGTAGTTTTACAATCTTCTTCACCACCGTACTCACGTCCTGATGAAGATAGGCCAATTTGTCCAAACTCTCCGCAACCTGTTTGCAGATTTGTTTCTTGTGCAAAGGATGCAGAGACCAGTAGGATTGATCAAGTTCAAAATCACATAACATTTGGACAGTTCCGTCCACTTGCTGATTAATCAGCCGATAGAGATGAGCGGCAAAATAGCACATAGTAACAAATCCATTGCAGAAAATATCCATCGACAACATGAATACATAGTTGAATGCTGTTAGATATTTCAAAAACGTACGACTTTCGAACATGTAAAAACTACTAGAGATGGCCAATTTCATGCAAACGTCCACGAAAACCAGCTTGCACAGATACCTTTTCATCAGTTTGTAATCTTTCTGAACATTCATTTTCTGGGTGAGATGTCTTGACAGCATAATCAACACATTCAACAAATTCTTGGTGTGCTCACAGCACAGTACTGCCGTGACAATGGTAATCACTAGAAAGCAATAGTTCAATGTAAACTGAACGCAAATGAAAATCGCTATCACCGACGGAGAGTCGCGTTGATAAATATTGGCTGCACACCAGTAAACATACGCCATACCGGTACTGTAGGCAATCACAACGATCACCGAATAGTATACCGACCTACGAGAGCACTCAAATCTATTCACTTCGAAATCATAGCGTAATGGAAGAAATCCATACAACTTCCACGAGAAATAGGTTACTTTAAGCAATATCTGAAAAAGTTTGTTTGGTTCCATTGCATTCCGTTCTGCAGTGTATGGTGTTCTGATGGGTTGCAAATTGCACTATTTGACCGAATGGAAAGTGCAATTTGTTGAACGAATAATTTATCATTAGTAGAATTAGTTTCCTGTCACATCGTTGGAGACTAGAGTTATGAATTATTGGAGGGTAATTAATTAAAATACTTAAGTAATACGTAGTTATTTTTATAGGTATTTTTTTTTTATATATTTACAACAAAACTCTTCCACAAGTCAAATCTGAACATTTTAACAGACATTTTTGGATACTTCACGTCCCTGAATTTTGCGAATGCAAAAAGTCCGTCGTTACATTTGCTGAGTGACATGTGTTTCCGGAAACACAGAGTTGGCCAACATCCGGGCCAAAAGAAAATGGTTTCCAAAGGATCCACCAGTCTAAACAGTCATCTTTCGGGTCATGTAACAGTATTCCGAGAATGATGTTTGTTGAGTGCGAATGTGAAACGAGTCACGACATTCTTGGCTAAGATGCTGAGATTCATTCCTTTCGCGGAATTTAAGCATTCTGTTTCATTAGACTGCACAGTTTATTCTGAGCGCACAGGACCATTGCATGGCTTATGCAACGATCCTATTGACACTGAGAATCCTTCCAGGTTTGGAATAAAACACACAACTTGATTGTAAGACTAGCGCCATATGCATTGAACCGTCAACCCCTAAGTCTTCATTCGTAACCGAATGTTCGAAGTGAGCACACGCGTTTTTTAACAATCGACATCGGTAAGACGAAGGTGCCTATCACAGCAGAGGCTGTAGTATAGGCATTAAATAAAAGTGATAAAAAGTAGCATCCCCGCAAGTGAGTTCTGTCTGTGCACCGGTTTTGTATCAGTATCGACAGTAGACGCTATTGTGCTATCCTCGGGCAGCAGTTATTTCTATTGTTTGCTACCCGCATCACAGCAGCCAAATCCTGAGTCAAGGTCACGCTGAAGCACAACGAAGGAGTGAAGGAGCAACTCACCTAACAGCTTACCGTGACATACTGTTAAGTATTTTCTCAAACTTTTTCTTTCAACTTTTACTATTCATATATTTTCTTTTCATTTTATTTCTTTCTTTTTCGTTTCAAGTGCGGGAGACTTCTTTACTCCCGCACTTTAAATATGAATATTGATGACAGTGGGGGTGTCTCGGAGGAGGGCGAAGCTGAACGAATGAACGAAGAACATTTAGAGGCTGAGTTTGCTTCCGAGATGCCATCTACCCCTCCTATACCATCTCCCCCTCCGATACCATCTCCCCCTCCGATACCATCTCCCTCTCCGATGCCATTTCCCTCTCCGATGCCTCCATCTCCCTTTAAGATATTGCCTGCTCGCCAAAAAGTTTACCAAGACGATGGCTCGGGGGGTCCGTGGGTGGTATACTTCCGGCCCAAATTAAAGTCTCTCAGAGTTTTAAATATTGCTCGGGACCTGGAAAAACATTACTCGGCAATAAAAACAATAGATAAGGTTTCGCCAAACAAGTTACGCGTTGTTGTGTCCGACCTGAAGCAAGCAAACGGGATTGCTACCAACGAGTTGTTCACGAAGGAGTACCGCGTGTACGTCCCGTCTCATGTGGTGGAGATCGACGGTGTGGTCCGTGACGAAAGTCTGACAATCGAAGATCTGATGAAGGACGGGGTAGGCCGTTTCAAAAACCCCGACCTTCAACCAGTGAAAATTTTGGAGTGCAAGCAATTGCACTCCAAATCGATAGATGGTAAATTTTACCAATCGGACTCATTTCACGTGACTTTTGCCGGATCTGCACTTCCAAATTATTTGGTAGTGAGTGGAGTTCGTCTACCTGTTCGGCTGTATGTACCGCGGGTAATGCATTGTACAAGCTGCAAACAGCTAGGTCATACGGCAACCTATTGTTGCAACAAACTGCGATGCGGCAAATGCGGAGAGGCCCATGAGGACGATCTCTGCAGAAGAGCAGTGGAAAAGTGTTGCTACTGCGGGGAGAATCCTCATGATCTTTCGGTGTGCCCTACGTACATACAGCGTGCGGAGAAATTGAAGCGATCCGTGAAAGAACGTTCCAAACGTTCTTATGCGGAAATCTTAAAAAGAACCACTCCATCGACCCCTGAGAACCCGTTTGCAATCTTGCCAGTTGAAGAGGATACCTCTGACGACCCAGGCGAAGGACCTTCCTACACACAGGTTGAAGGAAGCAGGAAAAGACAAAATCTGGCTTCTCCCAAGCTTCCTCGTAAAGGCCTCAGACTGTCCTCTTCGTCACAAAAGAACCAAACGGAAACAAAAAGTGCTGACTCAAAACCGAAGCAAACACCTCCTGGGTTCAAAAAACTTAGGGATGATAAGGAGTACCCAGCACTTCCTGGGGCATCAAAAAACCCGAATGACCCCAAAGCACAACCAGAAAATCCAACAAACGCTGGATTATTGAAATTTTCTGATATCGTGGACTGGATATTAACAGCCTTCAATATTACTGATCCTCTGAAAAGCTTCCTAACTGCTCTACTGCCAACAGTAAGGACATTTTTAAAACAGTTGACTAAACAATGGCCCCTCCTTGCAGCGATCGTATCTTTTGATGGATAATTTACCACTGAGAATCGAAGATATGATCATTGTGCTTCAGTGGAATTGCAGAAGTATCATCCCAAAACTTGATTCTTTCAAACACTTAATACATACTCATAATTGCGATGTATTCTCCTTGAGTGAAACTTGGCTTACTTCTAACATCAACCTCGACTTCCATAATTTTAACATAATCCGCCTGGACCGAGAAGACTCTTATGGAGGGGTACTTTTAGGGATTAAAAAGTGCTATTCATTTTATCGTATTAACCTCCCCTCGACACCGGGAATTGAAGTTGTTGCTTGCCAAATTAATATTAAAGGCAAAGATCTATGTATAGCTTCTATCTACATTCCTCCCAGAGTCTCGATAGGGCATCGTCGGCTTGCAGACATCATAGAACTTCTTCCTTCACCGCGGCTGGTTTTAGGGGACTTTAACTCGCATGGTACAGGATGGGGCTGCTTATATGATGATAATCGTTCTTCGTTAATTCAAGATCTGTGTGACAACTTCAATTTGACAATTCTAAACACGGGAGAAATGACACGGAACCCTAGACCACCAGCACAACCAAGTGCGCTGGATTTATCCCTTTGCTCGACTTCGCTACAGTTAGATTGCAAGTGGAAGGTAATCTGTGATCCTCACGGTAGCGATCACTTGCCGATCATAGTTTCTATCACCAACCGTGGAAGACCATCGGAAACAATCAATGTTTCGTACGATTTCACACGAAACATTGATTGGAAACGTTACGCGAGCTCGATGTCTGAGAAACTGGAAACATCACAGGAGCTTCCTCCGGAGGAAGAGTATACATTTTTGGCTGGCTTGATTCTTGACACCGCAATTCAAGCTCAGACGAAACGAGTACCTAGCGCGCAAACTAGTATGCGTTCTCCCAACCCATGGTGGAACAAAGAGTGCTCAGAGCTGAAAACGAAAAAAGCTTCAGCCTTCATCTCGTTTAGAAGGAACGGAACTCCAGATAATTATCGGAAATACGCGGCGTTAGAATTTCAAATGAAAAGTCTGATTAAAGCTAAGAAACGCGGTTACTGGCGAAGGTTTGTTGACGGATTAACGAGAGAAACAGCAATGAGCACTCTTTGGAATACGGCCCGTCGCATGCGCAATCGAAATCACGCGAACGAAAGCGAGGAATATTCTAACCGCTGGATATTTGATTTCGCTAAGAAAGTATGTCCTGATTCTGTTCCGGAACAGAAGATATCCCGCGTCGCGACATTGAATACAAACGAAACACCGTTTTCGATGGTAGAGTTCTCACTTGCGCTCTTGTCGTGTAACAATAGAGCCCCGGGGTTAGACAGAATTAAATTCAACTTGTTGAAAAATCTGCCCGACTCTGCCAAAAGGCGCTTGTTGAGTTTATTCAACAAGTTCCTCGAGGGTAATATTGTCCCACACGAATGGAGAGAAGTGAGAGTTATTACTATTCAAAAACCTGGAAAACCAGCCTCCGATCACAATTCGTATCGGCCGATTGCTATGCTTTCCTGTATTCGGAAATTGTTGGAGAAAATGATTCTCTTCCGTCTAGACAATTGGGTCGAAACAAATGGATTGCTTTCAGGTACACAATTTGGGTTCCGGAGGGGCAAAGGAACGAACGATTGTCTAGCGTTGCTCTCAACAGAAATTCAAATGGCATTTGCTCGTAAAGAACAAATGGCATCAGTTTTCCTCGACATCAAGGGGGCATTCGATTCAGTTTCCATTAACGTTCTATCTGAGAAGTTGCATCAGCATGGTCTTTCACCAGTTTTGAACAACTTTTTATATAATCTATTGTCCGAGAAACACATGCATTTTGAGCATGGTGATTTGACGACAAAGCGATTCAGTTACATGGGTCTTCCTCAGGGCTCATGCTTAAGCCCCCTTTTATACAACTTTTACGTAAATAACATTGATGAATGTATCAACACATCTTGCACGCTAAGACAACTTGCCGACGACAGTGTTGTGTCTATTATAGGACCCAAAGCTGCCGATCTCCAAGGACCATTGCAAGATACCCTCGACAACTTGTCGACATGGGCTTTTCAAATGGGTATCGAGTTCTCTACGGAGAAAACTGAGCTGGTTGTATTTTCAAGGAAGCGAGAACCTGCGCAATTACAGCTTCAACTAGGGGGTGAAACCATAGCTCAGGTTTTCACATTTAAATATCTCGGGGTCTGGTTCGATTCCAAAGGTACCTGGGGATGTCACATTAGGTATTTGAAACGAAAATGCCTACAGAGAATCAATTTCCTTCGTACAATAACCGGAACTTGGTGGGGCTCTCACCCAGGAGACCTGATCAGGTTGTACAAAACGACGATATTGTCAGTAATGGAATATGGATGTTTCTGTTTCCGCTCCGCTACGAATATTCATTTCATTAAACTGGAAAGAATTCAGTATCGTTGTTTACGTATTGCCTTGGGTTGCATGCAATCAACCCATACGATGAGTCTTGAAGTGCTGGCGGGCGTCTTACCGTTGAAAAACAGGTTCTGGGATCTCTCATATCGACTGCTAATCCGATGCGACATTTTGAATCCGATGGTGATAGAAAACTTTGAAAAGCTCGTCGAGCTTAATTCACAAACCCGTTTTATGTCCTTGTATTTTGACTACATGGCTCAGAATATAAATCCTTCTTCGTTTGTTCCCAATCGTGTTCATTTTGTGGATACTTCTAATTCTACTGTGTTTTTCGACACATCCATGAAAGAGGAAATTCGTGGAATCCCGGATCCTGTACGCCCTCAAGAGATCCCAAAAATTTTTAATAATAAATTTAAAGAAGTCGACTGTAATAAAATGTTTTACACTGACGGATCATATCTAGACGGGTCCACTGGCTTCGGTATATTCAATGTAAATTTCACCGCTTCCTATAAACTCAGTGATCCAGCTTCAGTTTACGTCGCAGAACTAGCTGCAATTCAGTATACCCTTGAGATCATTGACACTCTGCCCACAGATCACTACTTCATTGTATCGGACAGTCTCAGTTCCATTGAGGCTCTCCGTTCAGTGAAGCCTGGAAAGCACTCACCGTATTTCCTGGGGAAAATACGGGAACAATTGAGTGCTTTATCTGCAAAATCATACCAGATTACCTTGGTTTGGGTCCCCTCACATTGTTCCATACGGGGCAATGAGAGGGCGGACTCGTTAGCCAAGTGGGGGCACTAGAAGGTGATATCTATGAAAGACCAATCTGCTTCAATGAATTTTTCAGTTGCTGTCGTCAGAAAACTCTAGCTAGCTGGCAGAATACATGGAATAGTGGAACTCTGGGACGATGGTTACACTCAATAATCCCACAGGTATCGACGAAAGCTTGGTTCCGGGGGTTGGACGTGAGCCGAGACTTTATTCGTGTAATGTCAAGGCTCATGTCTAATCATTATATGTTCAGCGCGCATCTCCGTCGTGTGGGGCTCGCTGAGAGTGGTGTCTGCGTTTGCGGTGAGGGTTATCATGACATCGAACATGTTGTTTGGACATGTGTCGAGTATTGTGATGCCAGGTCCCAACTCATAGGTTCCCTTCGGGCCCGAGGTATACCACCCTTCGTACCAGTCCGCGACGTCTTGGCAACTCGAAATCTTCCTTATATGACTCTCATCTATAACTTCTTGAAAACTATCAATGCTCAAATTTAGTGCTCTCCCTATCTCTTTCTCGTCTACAGCTCTACCGCACTCTTCTTTACGTTGCTGGAAGTATGGCCTGTGTAAACGATGCTTCGGAGCATGCACCTGCCTTGAACTGACTGAGTTGCTGGAAGCTACCCAAAAACGTCACATCAACGTCAGAACACACCAACGAAGCATCCCAATCCAGAATAATCTCTTCATTGCTACAAGCTGAAAAACATGAAGATTCATCGAACGCAAAATGTGTCTAAAAGATGTATGCCACAAACCAATGATGTATTCAAATTTCAATTCAATACTGTGTAGGTCCCACCCTCCCTATGTCCCCTTACTAACTGGGGAGTATGCCGCCCCGTAATACGGCATCCCTTTCTCTCTCCCTAACAACAAGACAATCGGCCACGTTAAGCTAAAGCAAATGAGCCTAATAAAAATTTTATTTGAAAAAAAAAAAAAAACCCCTAAGTCTAGTGTTAATTTCTCTGCAAATTTCTGATGTTTCCAGATTAAGTGCAGTTCCCTGAATTTACAATTTTCTGTCGGGACTCGTCAAAATGCAAAAAAAAAACTTTCTGATTCTATGTACGGAAAAACGAACCGAGACCGGTTGCGTACACATTTAAAACCGATATCATCTTTTCATCGAAACGTCGAATTAGATAGGCCACACGAAATTTTACTGATTGTTCAGTAAGCCACATGCGCGTGTCTACCTGTATGTTGGCATAATATATTACTGAATCTGTCAGTAAACAACAAGTATACCGAAATCAGCAAATCCGTTTGCTGGGATCTCGAAAAATGTGTTATCTTTTACTGAAAAACGTCGAGACATTTGTCATCTAATGTCACCTGTCAATTCTTCATTAGTACCACGTCGCCATATCTCGTGGAGCTGGAAAATATATGTGAATTGAACAAAGGAAAAAGATTTCAGTAAGTGATAAGTATTTCTAAAAATAATAAAACAACATCCTTCCTACGCTCCATTAGTGATGACTCGGTAATTCATGATTTGATTTGGAAGTTCAAAGTTCAATTTGGAAAACAAAGTAAACAAATCTTACGGTGGTGGTGAACTCAATCCGTGTGCGTTCTCTATCGCCATCTGTTCGCCTTGCATATTATATGTCGTATGAACGTGATAGATATGGTATTGTAAGAGAACACATATCCAACAGGTGACGCTAATCGAGACCACATATTTTCGTACTAAGCATACTATATTGATGTTTTGTTTAATGTTAATATGATCAACTGAACATCTTTGGGTTGCGAATATACAAAAAAAACGTGATTAATCCACCTAACAGTGAGATGATACCTTTTTTATCAATCCGCATGTGTTTTTTGCATGGATATTCTTCGGTGTTTTAGTTCTCATGACATTATTTTAATTATCGTTGTTCTAAACGGCAAATTGAGATTCATTAACGTGTGACAATCGATTGAACATTCCATGAGATGTCGAAGTAAGTTCCACTTTAGAGTTTTTCGTCATTATTTATGGTACTTCCAGAGCCGGTATTCAAGAACTAGCATAGCCCAAAATGATTAAAGCTTGCTTCATTTAAAATTTAGAACAAACTTTTGCTCATATTGTGGTACTCCTGGTGGACGGATTTGGAAGTTCTTGGCGCCCACGTGTCGGGAATTTTGTCAGCTTCACGTATGATTTTTGACATTCCGTAAATCGACTGTACTTTGTAAACAATCAACATGGAAGCCGAAAGAAGGGAAAAAATTATTTTGTTATTTGGAAAATCCATTGTGGTCTACATCTAGGCTAGCTAAACAGCTGAAATTGCCCAGAAAAACCGTATGGCGCGTTATAAAACGGTATAAGGAAACATTTACGACGATTCGGAAGCCTCAAGCCAATAATCGGAGTGGAACTGTCGACCGAAAACTGCGTGGTAAGATTTTTAAGACGATTAAGAGGAATCCTAATCGTCTTAAAAATCTTAATTTGGTAATTTGGCCAGAAAATTCGGTGCTGACCGTAGTACCGTGAGGAGAACTCGACTCCGGGAAGGAATCAAGTCGTATCGAGCTAGCAAACAGCCAAATCGGACCATAAAACAGAATAGTATGGTCAAAATTCGTGCTCGGAAACTAAAAGGTGATTTTTTTGAGGTTAGGATTTTCATGCATTAGTATTTGCTCAGATTTTTTGAGGTTATGATTTTCATGCATTATTATTTGCTCAGTATGCTCTGACATTTCATCATGAATAGACTTACTAACGAGCAACGCTTGCAAATCATTGAATGGGCCCTGGAAAAGTTGGCAGAAAATCCGCTTTTTTATCGACAAATTTTGTTCAGCGATGAGGCTCATTTCTGGTTGAATGGCTACGTAAATAAGCAAAATTGCCGCATTTGGAGTGAAGAGCAACCAGAAGCCGTTCAAGAACTGCCCATGCATCCCGAAAAATGCACTGTTTGGTGTGGTTTGTACGCTGGTGGAATCATTGGACCGTATTTTTTCAAAGATGCTGTTGGACGCAACGTTACAGTGAATGGCGATCGCTATCGTTCGATGCTAACAAACTTTTTGTTGCCAAAAATGGAAGAACTGAACTTGGTTGACATGTGGTTTCAACAAGATGGCGCTACATGCCACACAGCTCGCGATTCTATGGCCATTTTGAGGGAAAACTTCGGAGAACAATTCATCTCAAGAAATGGACCGGTAAGTTGGCCACCAAGATCATGCGATTTGACGCCTTTAGACTATTTTTTGTGGGGCTACGTCAAGTCTAAAGTCTACAGAAATAAGCCAGTAACTATTCCAGCTTTGGAAGACAACATTTCCGAAGAAATTCGGGCTATTCCGGCCGAAATGCTCGAAAAAGTTGCCCAAAATTGGACTTTCCGAATGGACCACCTAAGACGCAGCCGCGGTCAACATTTAAATGAAATTATCTTCAAAAAGTAAATGTCATGTACCAATCTAACGTTTAAAATAAAGAACCGATGAGATTTTGCAAATTTTATGCGTTTTATTGTTTAAAAAAGTTCTCAAGCTCTTAAAAAATCACCCTGTATATGACCAGGTGCTGACCAAGTTCGACGGGTGTCTTCTGATGGACGATGAAGCCTATGTCAAGGCTGACTTCGGGCAAATCCCAGGTCAAAAATTTTACTTGACAACGGCTCGGGGGAATGTTCCAGCCAAATTCAAATTTGTTTTTGCCGACGAATTTTCAAAAAAAAATTATGATTTGGCAGGGCATTTACAGCTGGTGCAAAAAACGAAAGTTTTCGTTACAAATAAGACAATGATATCGGAACTATACCAAAAAGAGTCTCTCCAAAAACGAATTTTGCCGTTTTGGGTAAATTTAGCAAGCTGTCTTTACAGCAAAGTCCTTCAAGAATGGTACGCAGAGAAAGGAATCCAGTTTGTTCCGAAAAACCTTAACCCACCCAACTGCCCCCAGTTCCGCCTTATTGAGAAATACTGGACAATCATGAAGAGGAGACTCAAGGCAAAGGGAAAGGTTGTCATCAATCAGATGACGACCTGGTGGAATAGGATAGCTAAAACGGTGGACGAAGAAGGTGTGCGCTGCCTAATGAGCCGTGTTACAGGAAAAATTCGAGAATTCCTTCGAAACCGTGACGAATAATTTTATCCGTATTTTTTCTTAAAACTATGAAGAAAACGCTACATTTGTAAAAAAAAGATCTTGAATTGAATAATAAATAACTGAAATACAGGCAATTGTCTTTGTTCCAATTCTATCTGAAGTATGACTTTAGTATGGCCATAAATTATCACGCCAAACAATTTACATCTTCTATACCTGTATGAATTTTAAAAACTAATAATCCTGTAATTCCAGAATCGGATAAAATTCACCAATTTTGTATGGGACCGTAAGTCCATTAAATTGAATTTTTGTTTTTGAAGTTCGATTTGACCTTTTTGAGAAAATGATTGAGCTTTGAGAAACGACGAGACCCAACAAACCTAAATAATTTATGTAAAATGTACATTTTTATATTAAGCACCCTGTATCTCCTAAACTGGAAGTCGGATCTGACTAAAAAGTAAGATGTTTTATAGGATTTTAAGACCTCTCATTCGAATCATAGATGGTTCTTAGATTTCATTTGAATCGTAGATCGGTTGAGTCATCTACGAGAAAAATGAGTTACACAGTTTTAATTTCGTTTCACATATCATTCTGTAGTTCTGGAACCAGAGGTTGGAACCAAACATAATTCAGGAACATTGTTTGGGAGTATACGACTTTTCATATGAATCTGAGTTTGTAGAAAACGGTTGAGTCATCTCCGAAAAAATTGAGTGAAATTATTTGTCACACACGCATTTGCTGATCTCGACGAACTGAGTCGAATAGTATATGGGAGTTATGTTTTTCCATCATTTATTACTGTAAGTAGTTTGTATAAAAATAATTATGGAATTACTTTCAACTTGAAAATGCTGCCATCATCTAGTTTACCAGATCGGCTGAAAAGTTCGTATCGTTTCTATGAGAGGGCGCCACTAGAATTAAATCCATACCATTTTCAGTTAGTACCAACCTTCAAAAGATACGTGTATAAATTTGACAGCTGTCTGATTATTAGTTTGTGAGATATTGCATTTTGAGTGAAGCTACTTTTGTTATTGTGAAAAAAATGGAAAAAAAGGAATTTCGTGTGCTGATGAAACACTACTTTTTGATGAAAAAAAGTGCCGCCGATACCAAAAAATCGCTTGATGATTGTTATCCAGACTCTGCACCGGGCGAAGCAACAATTCGTAAGTGGTTTGCAAAATTTCGTACTGGTCATATGAGCACCGAAGACGATGAACGCAGTGGACGTCCAGAAGGTGCTGTTACCGATGAAAACGTGAAAAAAATCCACAAAATGATTTTCAATGACCGTAAAGTGAAGTTGATCGAGATAGCTGACACCCTAAACATATCAAAGGAACGTGTTGGACATATTATTCACGAATATTTGGATATGAGAAAGCTTTGTGCAAAATGGGTGCCGCGTGAGCTCACAATCGATCAAAAACAACAACGAAAAACCATGCTGAAATTGAACGAATTGGGCTTCGATTTGCTCCCTCATCCACCGTATTTTCCAGATTTGGCCCCCAGTGACTTTTTCCTGTTCTCAGACCTCAAGAGAACGCTCGCTGGTAAAAAATTTAGAAGCAATGAAGAGGTAATCGCTGAAACTGAGGCCTATTTTGAGGCAAAGGACAAATCATACTACAAAAATGGTATCGAAAAGTTGGAAGATCGCTATAATCGCTGTATCGCCTCTGATGGCAATTATGTTGAATAACAAAAACGAATTTTGGCAAAAAAATGTGTGTTTCTATTAAACGATACGAACTTTTCAGCCGAGCTGTTACATGTCATATTCGAACGAATATGTTGCCAAAAACAAACCGTGCTAAAATCGGTCCGAGGCGAAATGTCATGAAAAAAGATGCTGTACACATTCTTTTTGGTTACAGGGCTTTGGAACAGTAACCCTATAGACTATGTCTATAGCCACACTCGCTTGTGGTCTCAAACGGTTACCTGGGATGAGTATTTACTAGCTCCTAGTGACCTTACTCTCACATGCAGTTTTCCTTTCAAAACATTCAATGTGCGCTATCCTTCTCGTGAAGAATGGTTGACTGGTTATTTGGAACGACAACTTGATGAACACATAGTTTGTTATATGGACGGTTCACTGTTGGATGGTCGTGCTGGTGCTGGTGTCTACTGTCGTGAAATGAGGCTAAAGCAGTCTCATTCACTTGGTAGATACTGTACTGTGTTCCAAGCAGAAATCTACGCGATTCTGTGTGGAATACAATCGGCGCTTCAACAGAGGATCTGTGGTAAACGAATTTATTTTTGTTCCGACAGTCAGGCAGCTTTAAAAGCACTCAGTTCGAATGATTCACGGTTGAGTCTAGTGATCGCATATCGAGCTCAAATTGAAGACCGCAGCATTTCAAATGCTGTTTACTTCTTATGGGTACCCAGCCATTCTGTTATTACTGGAAATAAATGGGGTGATGAGTAGGCTAGAGCTGGTTAAACGAATGATTTCGTTGGTCCTGAACCAGCTTTACCACTTTCAACTAGTTGTATAAAGCACAAGATTCGTTCTTGGACTGCATCCAAACATACCAGCTACTGGCGAAGCTTGCAAACTTGCGCTCAGACAAAAGCATTTTTACCAGATTTAAATCTAAAAATGTCAAAGTGTCTACTGAATTATTCCAAGCATCATTGCAGTATTCTGGCCAGAGCTCTGACTGGACATTGCAAACTCAATTATCACATGGCTACTATTCAACGTGCTGAGTATTATTCGTGTGATTTGTGTGAATGCGATTACGGTACTTCACATCAACTGATATGTAACTGTCCCATATTGATGCAACTACGTATCCCGGTGTTTGGTTCTCCGTACATGGTTGAGTCTGCGTATGAGGAGCTAAAATTAAAGGATATTCTATCGTTTCTCACCCAATGTAGTAAGGAGCTATAGTCAAAAGGGTTCATCGTTCTTCCTGGAACAATGATTATTCCATACATGCTGCGAATCGTTCTGCATTCTTCCGGGAATGCAGAATGGTGTCGCTTTTGTAAAATCCTCTCGGGGTTGGAGGTTTTATTAACTGTGCATTTTGGCACCTGCGGATCGTTCAGCATCCTTTCGGAGATGCAGAACGATTTGTGCTGTTTTCCCACCTCACCCACTTCACAATTCCCTTCCATGTCCCTTTTATCCCTCCCTTCCCATCAGGAAATTGATGAGAACCTACGGCAAGGCACAAATCTCCAAATAACTAGGGGAACGTGCCACTTGAGTCAATTAGTTCTGATTCTTGATTCCATGAAAGCATGTATTTTCCTTGCTACCTTGGACTACTATTCCATTGTAATTAAAAAACTTGCGGCTCGTTATGAATTTCAAATCGTATATACTACACACAAGTTATATCCTCATGATTGATCTATGTTATAAGTGTATTCTTGAGTTTCATTATTCTCTTGCAAACATTTTGCATTTACAATGAACCAGGGAATCGGGTAGACTTTTTCTCCCACTTATTGGGACTAGTCTCCCATTGAACAATGATTATTGCGACATATTAGAGCATCATATCATACATACCATACAAATGAAATGTAGGCAAATTAGAACCCAACTATAAGCAGTTTCTGGGATTCCAATTGTGTTATGACGACTACACAAATATCACATCAAATGAAAAAATGAGACTTACCGTTCGCTCTACCCGCTCATCAATCTCAGTCATGAAGAAACGATTCACCACCAGGCCCGTCTTCTCGGCTCGCTTAGTCATCAATGCCGATCCAGACACGATGTAGTAGAACTGAATTGCTTGAAAGACGGATATACCAAATGCATGCGCGTATTTTACAATCGGTAAACTGGCATTTTCTCGAAGATCTTGCACCATCGAAGTATACGTGTAAAATGTCTGAAATTCGTTTTTAGAACAAAATCATTAAAAAAAAAAACAATCGTATCTATCAATTTTAGTGAAGTAGAAAATTGATCAAAGCGCATCATATTCCATTCTACAATTTGACGGAGAAAGATATTAAAACGACCCAACGAGTTCAAATATTGTGATGGATTTAGAAACTGTTGTGAATATGGTAAGTATTTTTGACGTACCCCTAAAATTTCGATGAAAAAGCACCAAACAATCGTAATAAACAACGATAAATCTAGATGTTTAACTAACTTTTTCACTACCGTTGTAACGTCCTGATGAAGATAGGCTAATTTGTTCAAACTCGCCACCACCTGATTGCAAACTTGTTTCTTATGCGACGGATGCCGGGCCCAGTAGGATTGATCGAGTTCAAAACCAGATAACTTCTGGACAGTTTCGTCCACTTGTTGATTAATCAGCCGATAGAGATGAGCGGCAAAGTAACACATGACTACAAATGCACTACAGAAAACGTCCATTGACCACATGAAGATATAGTTAAATCCTTGCAAATATCTCAAAACCGCACGGTTTTCAAACACGTAAAAACTACCGGAGAGGGCCATTTTCATGCAAACGTCCACAAAAATCAACTTGTACAGATACTTTTGGATCAATTTGTAATCTTTCTGCACCTTACTTTTCCAGGTAATATGGGTTGCCAACACAATTAACAAATTCAGTAAATTTTTCGTATGGTCGCAACAGTGGATCGCTGTGACAATGGTAACCACTAGAAAGCAGTAGTTCAATGTGAACTGGACCAAAACTAAATTCGCAATCAGTGACGAATCCTGTCGATAAATGTTTACTGCGCACCAGTAGCCATACGCCATACCAGTACTGTAGATAAGCACAATGGCTATAGAATAATGCACAGATCTTCGACAGCTCTCAAATCTATTCGCTCTAAAATCATAGCGTAAGGGAAGAAATCCGTACAATTTCCACAAAAAATAGGTTACTGCTAGTAATATTCTGAATAGTTTGTTTGAATCCATTGCGTTCCGTTCTACAGCGTATGTTCCTCTGATGGATTGTGGACTCTGATGCTAACGCGGACCGTAATTGAGGAGTCATTTGTTGAGGGAATAATGTATCAATATTAATTGACTGTCAGACAACGGTAGAATAGAGTGATGAATAAGTGATTGATAATTTGCAAAATATAACTAAGCTCATTGCCATATTTTACTATCGAACAAAGTGAGCTAAAGTCTTTCAATGTCGCACTAGAGTAGAAAAATTAAAACAATCTCAAAGTTTTGAATCATTTTTGAGTATCTATATTTAGAAAAAAAAAACTAGTTTTAATCCACCTAGTGGTGTAATGATACCTTTCTCATATCTCACATATTCTCATATGTACACGAATATAAATCTATTCATGAATCATGACTATCATGAATAATAAATCATGATTTCATGATCAAAACGATTGATATCATGAACAATAACACATCTTTCATGAAAATTTTCATGATATCAATCATTTTGCTCATAAAATTCCATGAGAAGCCATGGTTCATGATTTCATGATTAAAAAATCATGGTGCCGGCAATAGATTTTTACCCATGTGTAAATGTGTGGTATTCTTCAAACTTATTTTCTTTGATTCTTGAAAAACAAAACTAGTATAACCTATAGACTGAAACAGTACTCAGGTCGGTTAGGCAATCACTGAGGAAACGAAAAGAGGTACTTCCGAAACCGGAAACTGGAAACCGGTATAATTGAAGTTGGTTCGAGAAAAGTGACTGGGATTTTGAGTCTATGGCTACAATCTGCGGTCGTTCATTAAAAACTCAAGAACAAGGAAAGTCAAATTAGTGTTTGGCCGTCTACTGACAATGACTCCCGATTGGAATAGTTTTGAGACAAGTTTAGAAATTATTTTACTTCTTATTATTATTTTTTGCTTCCGGCATCACAAAAAACGAGAACCATCATAGCCGGAATCGGGTTGTTTGGTTGTCTATTGACAATGGCTACCGATTGGAATAGTTTCGAGGCAAGTTAAGGAGCAAGACTCTTTGCAAGCGTATGAGTAATGTCAACAATGTGTGCGTAAAAACGAATTCCGGCGCTTCTTTTCCTGATTATAATCAATGAATTTTCCATATGGTTGAAAAATAAACCAATCAGTTTATTCTGCTTAAAATTGCAATTCAAGGAATACGAAAATCTTAATCTAAAACCCTTCCGTTTTCCTTAAAACTGCTCGAGAAAAAATATTATTTCAGTTTCAGCTTACTTCCACTAACACATTTGATTAGCAACAGACACATTCCTATATGGATGTCCTCTTGCAGAAATTATTGCGATATAAAGATTTACGTACCTTCTATAAGTAAACCCGCAAATTAGGAATTTAACATGCGAAAGGTAATGGTTACGGAAAGTTGTCGTAAAATTACTTATTTTTGCGGAAAACTGCTTTCATAACAGAAAATATTTAGTTTTGTTTATTTTGTGTAGCGCAACCTAATACAAATGCATTGCAGTAGTGTTGCTAACTTTTTATCAGGGAACTAAAATCTACATTCATAAAATGTAAGCAATTTTCCATCAAACGTGGATGAAAAATTGATCAAAACTGATATTTCATCTAAAAAGTCAGGCTTAAAATTCATTTGAGAATAAATTATTGTTAAAAAAGATTGTTTGAAACTTAATCGTGCAAGCCACTTTGATAAACTCGTTGCACTGCATATACGAATACTTAGATCTATGACAAACGTACCAAATGAAATGTACGTAATGCACAAATTACCAACACAAGTTAACTTGGTTTACTCTTGATCCTTAAGAAATTTTGTTACGTTTTTTGTTTCTCCGCTTCAAGTGACGGTATCCAATTTTTAACAAACTTCACCGTCGGATTTTTAACACGGAAGTCGCTTCAGAGACAAAAGTAATTACTTGGATGACCTTGATGTCATTATGAATATCACGCCACCAACATTTTGTTTTAAAAAAATAGTTTTTTTCCACCACAGTGATCATTTCACCATGCGTGATACTGGTAATAGGTAAAAGGTAGGTGACATGTAAAGTGAAGTGACATGTAAGTGAAGTTAATGTGAAAGTGGAAGTGAGAACGGTAATAAGGGTCACCATATAACTCCGGAACCGGAAGTCGGATCAAAATAAAATTCAGGAACTATGGATAGGAAAATTGTACCTTTCATTTGAATCTAAGTTTGTAAGAATCGGTTCAGCCGTCTCTGAGAAAAGTATGTGCACTTATTTTCATTTTTTGCACATATCATGGTATATAAAGTCGGTTTTCACAGTGATTGCATAACCTTTCTATATGATTCCATCGGGATTAATTCGGATTCATGTGATAAATCATTAACAGCGAAAAGCAAAATTTATTCATTTCAAATCATTAGTTAATCATTATTTTCTGCCAATCCAAACTGCACTAAGATAATTAGATAATTGATGATAGTAGCTACAACCTGCAAGTGGATATTAGTGAGTACAATTCGTTTCGCTTGAAAATAAGATAAACTTGATAAACTTAATATGGTGAGTAACAATAAAAATCTTATTAGTCGAACTAAAATTCTGATTAGTTACTTGGCCGAGAGTCAACGATCGAAATCAGAGCCAATAACTGGAAATGAATACTTTGGTTTTCATCCTATCCTAATGCAATCCTTTGAACAGTGGTAGCAAATCTCGAAATAGTGAAACTGAGATGAATAGAAGTTCAATTGTCTTACAACATACACACTTGTTATATTTCCCAGATTGTAAAAAAAGATTTGTTCTGGCGTAATGTCGGTATCACCATAGTTTACCTTTTTATCGGTCCTCAACGAAGAACAGACTGGAAATCGACTGGTGAATGTAACAGCAGAAGGGAAAACTTGCGACTAAATTACCTCAGGACTCGATGAAACTAATTAGCCTGATTCAAGCGGAGCTCGATGGATTGGAATCATACCAAGATAAAACTTGAGACATTTAGTTTTTATGAGATATTGAACATTACCTCTGAAAAAATACTTTAGACACTCTGTTGGCTAGAGATGCAAGGTCTGAAGATTTGTCTTTAAATGTACCAATTTCTTATAAATGCTGAAAATATTATTTCGTCTACAGATCTTTAAAGATCTAAGAGTGTTGTTGCAGATATGTTTTGTTAAACTTTCTACAGACAGTTACAATCTTTCAAAACTGATTCAACCGCTTTTTTCTCTTGCTAAAGCTACAAAGTGGAATTCTTTCTTTGAAGCATTTGGCATTCTGCAGACATTTAGAAATTTTATCTGGCGTCTTTACTTTTGGCTAACCTTAGCAGGCACAGATCTCCAAATAACTAGGGGAACGTGCCACTTGAACCAATTAGTTCTGACTCCTGATTTTGCTTTTGGCTAACCTGAGCAGCCCTTTTTGTTCCATCAAATCTTCATCTTTGTAGCATCCCGAGTCACCTTTCCACTCTTCTTCAACTTCTGCTTGACAATTCAATTGGGCGGAATTGAAGGCAGTTTAATTAACTGAGCTCCTTTCCAAGAAATCCGCCACGTTGTTTCGATACCACAGTAATACTTATTTGGTGTAAGAAGAGCTTGCTAAAACAAGCCAAGACTTTAAAGTTTTATTGCGAGCTTAAATGTAAGGAATCATACACTTTTTAAGAAACTTCTACTTGTATATTTATGAATCAACACTCGTGTTTGTCACGAAAGTTTTTTGATCGTAGCTGGCGATAACTTGCAAGATCGTAAGTTTTCTTGCGAGTTTACCGGCAAAGACGAATTTTAACTTGCAAGGGACATTACCTCGACTAATGGTTTTAAAGATTTTTTGTCCAGGAAGCGTTCACTTCATCGTTCATGAGAATGCATCCTTCGTATTTCGTAAGAACATCATTACACAACTTTCGGGTCTTCTGCTTACTAGATTCTGTTTGGTTGCTTGCTGGCTCGAAAAGTGCGCAATCCTTCAAGCTTCAATCTATGCGATATGCGACAACTCATTGACACTTAATCATAATTGATTAATGTTTTATTTGAATGTAAAAAATGAAAAGATGAAATTTGATACATATTGGATAGAGAATAAGTTAGTGTCAACCACAGTGGGCTTTTCCCTACTATGTTACAGTATTAACAAAATGAATAGATATCTAGAGCACTCCCTAAACCATTATACTTGGCGTTTGAAGTGAGAACACGGAAGCAGCGTATATATCATTGAGCATAAACTCTAGCAAGTCTAGTAGAGATTCGGGTAGTTCAAGCGGCGTGAGGTTAAAGGATAAAATAGGTACGAACGATACGAGAGTTATATTTGAAAATTTATGACATGTAAATAATAAAACATTGGGCGCGGGGTACAAAAACATGCTCCAGTCATAATATAAAAATGACCATTGACTATTTTCCGGATTAAGATTACCTTCGTAGCTCTTGAGGTGAATGTTGATCTCGGAAAACATAGACGACTTCTGTTTTCAAAGGTTACTTTTAAGCTACGCTGTAACAAGGGTGGCAAAAACTCGCTCATAAGATTCGATTTTTTCTATTCATCAGCTCACCTCATGATTTACGATGCAATCCGTAAAATGATGGTAAAGATGAAAATCATCGCTGATCTAAACAAACACACTCACCTATACAGAGCACCGCTAACATCAAATTATGATGGTATTTATGGTTCTCAGTTTTGATTTCATAGCATTTAACTCTGATTCCTAGTTTCAAAAAGTGAGTACTGAGTTTGGCATCACCGTACCGAGCTACACCGGTGAGTGTATGCTTAAACCACAGAGCAGCCAACACAACCCAGATTTTCGGTTTTGTTTTTGCTGGTACTCAAAACGAACACGAGCATTAATGTACGAAAACAAATGTTGAACCGTAACGTGATGTATACCATAAACGATTGAATTCAATGTCTCGAGCTAAACACAACTGGCTACTGAACCGAATGCGTTTTCCAGCATACGAGAACATGTCTTGAGAATTGGATTGAAATGGCATCAAGCGAGACAGTGTCATAAGAATCTGATTCAACGTGTTGATGTACAAACACATCAGATCACAACTCACAAATCGTCTCTCAGGGGATTCTAATATTTGATGTGCACTCAGCGCTCATCTGCTGATTGCTTGACACTACGATATTGAGACGATGTTTTCTTTACACAAATGGTTACCCAGTTACTCAACTCGTTCAGCGATGCTTTTGAAACCGATTTGCTGGTGAGCTGAACTCGGTGATAATGAAGTACTGAGTTGATTATTGCCAGCCCTGCGCTGTAATATCAAAAACTATCTTCTGAAGAAACGAGCATATCAATTCCCATCACTGAAGGATTCGCCTGTATTTATTATCTGTATTGTTCCACTCCTTTTTTCCATTCTACTGGTTAAGTTCGAAACAAAATTTTCGAAAATTCGATGAATTAGCCGATCCTAGTTCCTAGTTTTCGAAGTGCTTCTCTGACAAACCCACACGCCATGGATCGGAATAAATGGTAATGGGATGGAGCAATGTCCAGTGAATATGATGGGAAGAGCATATCTTCCCGTTTCATGGGGTCTTACATTGTCATGAATCAAAATTACTTTGTCGTCACGATCTTTATATTTTACCATACGCATAAGTTTTTAGTAGACTCCAAAAGATCCACATAACTCCAGAAATGTTTCATACGGGTTATCATCGAGCAACGTCACGAAATCTTCATCTTCGAACTTTTTCTGGTTGTCTGGGACTTTCGTTTTCATCCAAGTCAGATTTTGCATTTTTGAACCGCTCAAACTACTGTCTGCTTGTTTGCTCAGCCAGACCATGGTCACCGTATACTTTCACTAAAATACGATGACTTTCAGCGACACTTTGCTCAATGCTATGAGCTCACCTGGTATGCGCGTTAAAGGAAACCAATGATCGAATGGTTTAGTAAAGTTCTGCATTCAGTACTAAGTGGTACAAAGAAATAAGAGAAAGCCGCAGTTATACTATTTGTTTTTTTTTAATGAGACATTCAACATAGAAGAAAATTTACATTTTCAACCTTCTGAATGCCAACAACATTGAACCAATATTTTGTGATAATTACAAAATACCGATAATATTAGAGGTTCTTTTCTTTCGATTATAGAGGTTTTAACATTGTGGTCATTCACCTCTTCGAGCCAGAAAAGTTTTCTGAACCTATGCGCGAGGTTTGGAATCGAACCCAGGTGGGCAGTGTGAAAAGAGTATTTCATTTTCAGCAAGAGACTGTTTTGTGACTATGAATCGTAAATTGAAACGAATGAGAATTTAAACATCTACATTACCGAGTATATCAGTGTGAAATCCACCGAAAATAAACCAAATAGTTGAACGCTGTAGTGGTGGTGTAACATCTCGATCGTGAAAACGGAAATCTATGATGAAAATACTTTATAGTGCGTAAACCACTAGAAGCTTTTCGTCTACCTACGCTCAGGTCAACAAACTTCCCAACATCAGACCGAACCAATTCATTCAGTAGAAGTCCCGTAGTTTCTGCCTAAAAAGTAAAGAAATCTGTACAAAAATGTTTGGACAAACATTCTACTATTCTCTACTTACTTGTCGCGTCATTCGAGCAGCGAAAGAGACCGTGTAGAAAAATTGCAGTCCACACATTAAAACGAACAAAAACGAGCTGACGACTTGTCCATATTTAAGTTGTCTTCCTGCTTGAAGATCCGTTACCACAAGCATGTAATCATAATATAGCTAAATAATAAATAAAAACATGATTTGTGATCGCATCTAAACCTAATAGAAATTCTACCTCTGACAACAGCACCGTAAACTGGAACAACAAGATCATCACCATTGGTAAACTGAAAACATTGATCAACCTCATGACAGTTTCATCGATAACACGGTGCATATAACATAACAGATTAATTTGAGCGGAAATTTGGCGACAAATTTTGAACTTTTTTTGTGGATGTTGAGTCCAGAACGCATAATTCGCATCAAATTTGCTCAATAGTTTGACGATATTTGCAACATGCCCGTTGACATTTCGGAAAAACAGAGTGCCAATAATTACCGTCGATTGAAAACAATTGCAAATCATTGTCATTTGAAATACTATAATGCAATTAAGTAGCCAACTAAGTGTTAGTAAAAAATCACCAGCAGTGCCGAACGGTACGTATATACCGAATGCAATTAAGAATAATATTAAATCAACGAGAAGAATTTTTAATAAATATTTCTTTAAAATTTTCCGATCAAGCTGAGTGAAGTCTCCAATCAATTCAAAAAACAGATAGACAAAATTATTTAAATAATACTCAATTTGATCGATGTAGAACAATGCGTTAGCATATGACAATGTGACAATTGCATAACTCAGACAAACCTGATAGACAACGAGTTTAAAACTAAGCTCTGAATCTCCAAATGCTATTGTGACGACCATGTACCAATTCGAGATTGGCAGAGTCAGAGTTATCGATATAGCTAATGTAATTGCTGATATCCATAGCAAACGGGATCGGACAAACCGCTTTCGCTTCGGGTTCCAGTTCAGAGCAAATAAACCGAATAACTGCAACGGTCGTAAGACTAGAGCTCTGATGATGGTCACAATTCGATAGTTCGTTAACATTACTTCTGTTAGAATGCCGAAAGGAACGCTGCGGTGAGCTGTTGTTATATTTGGAGAATGTTTTTATAATCAATTATTGAACGATATTTGATTGGCATCAGTGGCGAAGAGAAGAGAAAACAGTGTAGAACGAACCGAATCAAAGGCAAATACGTTCATCATATCCATTGAACATTCATAAATGAAAAAATAGTAGAGTTGAAATAAATATGGATACGGTTCTACGGTTGCCTGGGTAGCCCATAGATCCGACAGTAATCGAAACGAATCGTCTATGTTACATGCTGACTTCTAGATCGATAACGATTCATACTTGCGAAAGCAATACTAAGAAACGTTCAAGCGTGTGATATTGCTGATCAATTCGAGTCTTCTCCACGAAATGTATTTTATATAATGTCTTTTTTACACAGACAAAGACGATCGAGTAATCCTTTAATTCGTTAATTACTACTTCCCCCGGTATATTAGTTTATTTATGCAGATGACCAGAAACTTAAGTACGATTCAGACGGTCCGGCCTCTTCCGTCACCGTCACCGGAACGTCAATGTCCGTCACCATCATTCTGATTCACACGATCCGGTTTCCTATCCGTGTCCGTCATGTCATTTTCTTACATATAGAATTTGAAAAACTTAGATTCGCACAATTTTATTCCACTAATACAAAATCTGGGAGCTTTTGAAGCCAATCGATCTGTTGTTTTCCTACCTTTTAATCGAATAAATAACTTTCAAAATTAACTAGAAAGAGGAAAAAACAAAACAATCAGTTCCACTCAACAACGTAACGTTCTTTGCAAATCTACAGATAAGTTTAATTACTTATATGTGGTATATTTCGTTTAAGAGTGGGATCTTGACACCGAATACATACATAGCAAATGTCAGCTCAATACCGTAATCATATAAATCGTGCATGTGTCACAGTCCGTCAAATATTCTTTCGGAGAAATGTTGACGGAGCTTGCCGTCGACGGACGTTGACGTTCCGGATCTATGCTGGATCGTGTGAATGCGCAAAGGGAAAACTCATTTGACTAATTTTGACGGAGGCTGACGTTCCGGTGACGGTGACGGAAGAGGCCGGAACGTCTGAATCGTACATTACTCTCATCATTCGATCCAGAAAACAGCATTATGTTGAAACGTCAACACGATGTATTCTGCGACAGGTGTACGCGAAACCGATTGACTCCAATTCTGTATCCAAATGCGAAGTAATTTCAGGAAAACCCTATTCTCTAAATTCAAAAGTCGGGTGGGTAATGTCAGAGACCTAACCGGATTGACGTGAATAGGAATTACATTGGCATTAACATTAACACCGGCAAACGATAAATCCAAGTTGAGATTGAACACCAATTATATAATTATAATAAGTCCAATATCTGCTATACGGTTCATTCTATAAGCGTAAGGTCTTCGGTATTGCTTTCCAGTATGTCTTGTTTCGACGACCGTTGCACAGAAAATAATAGGAAAAAGTTGAATGTTCTACTTTTATACCGATACAGATCCATACATTTGTGTTGTACGCATGTATTTGTGATGGTTTTTTATGCTCAGATCACAGCATGCTGTGCGTTTGGCTGTCAGCTTTCGTTTGTTTACTTTTTTGCAGGACGAGGTAGGAAGAGGCAGAAAGCCCGGTTCTTCTAACCCGAAACTGGACCAGAAAGTGTTATCTCTAATCATGAAGAACAAATCAATGTCAATACGTGATTTGGCCAAAAAAGCGAAACGAGTGTCGGAATGATCCAGCGTATCAAGAGGCGAAATCACCTGAAGACCTACAAGAAGCAGAAAATCTCAAAACAAAGTTTAGAACAGAAGAAATGAGCAGATGGACGATGAGAATTCTGTAAATGAGGACTTAAAAACCCTTCCAGATCCACAATACTTTACTGTCGTCGTTGAGGAGGATGTGAGCGATGCGGACAGGTCGATTCAAGTGGAGAAATTCGGTCGAAAGGTACTAGTATGGCAAGCAATATGTTCCTGTGGTTTGAAGTCAACCATTTTTTACACTACTGGAACTATAAATGCAGAAATCTATCGATCTGAGTGTCTCCAAAAGAGATTGCTGCCTTTATATAAGAAGCATAGTACACCTCCACTGTTTTGGCCGGATTTAGCGTCGGCTCACTATGCCAAAACTACTCTCAATTGGATTGCGGAAAATGTATAAATTTCGTTAAGAAAAATATCAATCCACCAAATTATCCCTTGATCATATTTCCGAAGGCATGCAGCAAAAATTATGTTGATATGTTAGATGCATGAGATATTCACGATCAAAACCTTATCACTCTACCAGAGGGTTAAGTTTTGAAAAGGCACAAAAGTAAAGTAAGATGTCAAAACCTTTTTTAATCCACTTAGTGGCGTAATGACGCCTTTCTCATATTTTTTTTCAAACTTGAATAAAATCAAAAACTTTCTTTGGTAAAAACTACCATCACATTTTCGATTTGTAAACAGATATGTTAAGTTAATATAGATTTAAATGTGGCAACCCTGCACGCTATATAAAATTGAACAAAGTACACTGTGTGCTAGGCGGATGCGTTTTCTTCTTCTTCCGTACCAGCACGTACCGATTTTGCATAATTTTGTGTGACAGTTTGAAAGTTTTGATACTTATTGCCCTATATCTACGGACCAGGAAGTCGGATCTGGATGAAATTGCACAGTGTCTCTTAAGACACTGAGAGCTTTATTTTGAATCATGATCTGTAAAAATCGGTTTAACCGTTGCGGAGAAATCGAAAAGTTCCGGTTTTGAATGTTGTTTTTCACTATTACCGGCGCGTTTGGAAGCAGAAACCGTGCACTAGTAGATTTATACATCCACAAGATCTGCCATTTTCCAGTAAATTTCCAGTAAATTCCGAATTTTCCAGTAAATTTTATTAAAATGTGCACTTCGTTTCGCTTGTGAAAAAATACACATAATAAATAATCGCATTGTAATTCCGGAATCGAAAATCAGGTCTGAATCATCTTCTTGGACACTTTTTAAACAATTTTAAGGCCTTTCATTTGCATCATAGTTTGTAAAAATCGATTAAGATATTTCCAAGAAAATTGAATACGTATTTTCCTATAGATTTGCTCAAATAGACTTGTAATTCGGGAACCGGAAGACGGATCGGGATAAAATTCAATAGCGATCTTTGGGACCGTAAGACCTTTCATTTGAATCTAAGTTTGTGAAAATCGGTTCAGCCATCTCTGAGAAAATCGAGTGACATTATTTGTCACATACACACATACATACATACACACACAGATATTTGCTTAGTTCGTCGAGCCGAGTCGAATGATCATTCAGTCCTCCGGGTCTCGGTTCAAAAGTCGGTTTTCACAGTGATTGTATAGCCTTTCTATATTAGAAAGGCAAAAATAGAATATTTGTGAAGATTCCCATTACAGACCAACCAGAAAATGAAGAGACAACCAAATTTAAACGTCCGTCGTGAGCTAAACATGATTTGTGAAATACAGAGGCACTGATTGACTAAGAAGGGCCAAATTTTCAGGAACTTGACTGATTTTTTTGGAAACGGGAAAAATTTACATACTCAGGGTTGTTGGTACCGTTCAAACCCGGGACAATCAATGAAAAAAAGTACAGTTTGAAAATCGGCTCGACATAAGTCTATTAAAAAAATGCAGTTCAATATGCAAAAATATCCAGAAATTTCATCTCAAGACCATTATCCCCATTGGGGGTATAATCATATGCTGACAGGAGAGACGGAAACAAGTATCTATCCCATGTCAGCAGAATTCCGTGAACAAAAAGCATGCAAGACCGTGCTTTGACGGAACATAAGAACTGTGCGCTGATCGATGACGAAGCATAAGTCAAACTCAATTTGCACCGTGACTGGACATGGGGATTTGCTGCGAAGACGTTCGTGTTTGTCGACCAGTTAGCGAAAAAGGCCACGATTTGGCCATCGATTTGCAGTTTACAAGTCAAGTTTACATCGAAGAATTCCAGAAAAAGTGTGTATTGCCGTTTACCCGCGAGCATACGGCAAAGCCATTCAAGGTTCAGGAGTTATATGCTGCCAACAAGTTCAATTTTGTCTTCAAGGTAATGAATTCTCCGAATTATCCGGAATTTTAATCAATCGAAAATACTGGGCAATTTTAAAGCAGCATACTGTGCGGGCGCTGAAATTTCCTGTTCTAGGTCTTTACGAGGTAATTGCCTTTACTAGGTCTGGGGAGAGGCGGTCTCTTTACTATCCAGCGAGGGTTGGGATTCGCTAGTCACGCCTTCGTCCATTAATTCGTCGTCGCTATTACTACTTCCGTTGTTACGGTTGTTGTTGTTCATTAAGAGGTGGATTTGTGGTGTCGTTGTAAGCTGTAGCTTTGTAAGTACCTTGTTGTATTTCATTATTACTTCTTGTTACAGCATCGATGTGGTTGCTTGGAGCCAGAGTAGAAAACTGTTCGATATCTTCAGTGTTTCTTTTGACTGATGTCTCGCAAGATCTTTCAAAGCGGGTATGTAACCGAATTGAACAAGCTCGCTCGAATCGAGTGCAAACAGATCTAGTTCCGGAGAGATTTTACTAAATATTGAAAATTTAATCAATGAATAATATGACGGCGTTATCACACCACTAGGCATATAATCTTTGCGTTACTATCACCTTATTTCCTGTTTAAAAAACCAATACTATGGTACGGATGTCGAGTATCGAAATCCTTCTTTTCCTCTGGTTAAGGCCGAAGTCGTTCTCAACCTTTACTGGATGTGTTAGATTAATGAGATATACTCAGCGAGAAAACAATAATTCTTCTGAACATTTGTTGATTTGTTGATTTTTACCTGGAGGAACATAATTCGAGTCAGTTTGTGATAAAAAAAAACAACAACATAATCGTTTTGCGTTCACTTGTTTAATTTTGCTGTTAGCACAAATACAATTTGTTTCGGTGACTAACACAAGACAATCGTTACTTTCTTTTAAGAGGAAAATAACCTATTTCAGAAAATGACTGAATTTTTGGTATCTAAACATCCTTCATTGCGAATTGAACCATGATGACAAGATATTGCGTCATAGTTGCAGCTACCTAAGATAAATGCAATAAAAGGATAATTGTTACAATTCGTTTCTGAAATGTACCAACATATTTAGAAATCAGTGTGGTGTGATTTGGGAATCCGTAAGGCATAAAACATACAAAAAAGATTAACTTATTTAATTATTAACATACGATAATTAAGAGTATCTGAAGGTCGAAACATTGGTTATCATCCCCAACAATTCAAACCAAGATATCCTTTGCTCTTTAAGTATGCAGTAACGGATTTAACTCTAAATATTATGAATAGTGAAACCGAAAACCTAATGAACATTCTCTTAAAATCCATACTACAATAGCTTTAACATATCAACTAGGAAAAAGACTTCCTTTCAAACTAGTATTTGTATCTACCGAATAAATTAGAGTGTAATCCACCGAAAAAAGTCCAGATATTTCAATGCTATAGTTGTGATGTAGCATTTCCAGAGAAAATGTCTCAATCTATAAAGAAAAAGTGAATATATTCTATTAGATCTAGCATGTTGAACTCATAGATTCCAATGAACTGAACAAGTGAAGTCATTCGAGTAGAAACATCATTATTTTACGTACACTGAGCTCAGCACGCACATCCACGTCATCTAGGAAAAAATCATTTATAATAATTCCGGTTTCCTCAGCCTGCAAAAATTAGATATCAAGAATACACTTATTTCAACACTTAAAATAATACTAACCCTTCTCTTGAATTGAGCACAGAAAAATACTACGCAATAGAATTGAAATCCCATTGTTCCGAGAAACATAACTGAACTTAAGGTGAGAATATAATTTGGGTGACGGCCGGCCAGGAAATCCGTCACTAGTAGAACATAGTTGTAGTATAACTGAAATGAAATTAGTTTTCAGTCAGCTACTTTCTCAGGCAGCCAGTGTCAATTATACCGATGTCAGCAAAATTATGCAATAATACAACATCATTAACATCACCGGGAGTCCGAACACTTGAATCATTTGGCAGACGGTTCCGTGGACAATTCGATGATAATAGGAAAGGCGATCAATTTCAGATGCTAGTTCACGGCAAACGATGACCTTTTCCGCTTTTCGTCGGTTCCAAAACAATCGATCTTTATCAATTTTAACCATTTGAGCAACTGTTTTAGCAATTCTCTGGTTAATGCAGCGGTAGGACATTGATCCGAAAATTGCCGTCGCTTGAAAAATGTTGCCCACCAAAGTTATTTGGAAGAAAGTAAAGCAATCGACTATATAAAATACAAGTATTTCAACTGTTATGCCTGGGTATTTCACTAAAGACATGATAAACGTTCCCACATGTAAGATAACATCAATAAAAACGAATTTTAATAAAACTTTGATCAATAATTTTCTTTCAAGATGGTTGGAATCTATGATCACATTATGGAACAGTTGCATGAACACATTTGAATAAAACTCCACTTGAGTAACGTTACGAAGTACTTGTACGTATGAGAAAACGATCATCAAATATAACATAGATATTTGAATTAGGATAAAATTTGAACTGAACTTCCACTCCCCTCTCAAGAAAACTTTAATGATGGGCCTCAAGATAATTGGCAAAACAAAGGTAGCAAATGTTGCGAAAATTGCACTCGTCAGCAACCATTTCCAGGATCGAAAGAATCGTTTCCGAGTATGACTCCATTCTAATGGAACTAATCCGAAAAACTGTAAGGTGCTGAACAGCAATATCCTTATACAAGTTACGAGCTGGTGATTCGTGAACATCGTTTTTGCTATTAGGTGCACGAAGAAGCATTCTATTTTCCATGCGAGTATATTGCCTGAATAATTTATATAATGATGATTGACGTGTTCATCGGGATAGTAATCACTTTGATCGTTTATGTGTTCTTGGAGGCATATTTCGAACAAGAATTCCATGATTAAGGATCATAGTTACAAAAATGCCTTCACCATAGTTCATGAGTTTCCTGAGCTGTATTAAAGTGCGACCCCAAATCACCCTCCTTGATTGGCAGAATAATTAGAAGTGCGTATTGAACGAATGATAAGATGCTTAGAAAGAATGAATGATTGCATAGGGAATATATTCTTAACATCGAACGAAATTTTTGTTGGCATTAATAAACCCCAAACACTAGGAAATTGCTTCGCGTTGCAACCAAATTCCTGTCGTATTGATGAAAAAGTCATGATTTTACCCGTGGTAATAATAAAATTCCGATAGATGTCATGATACACATTGTGTTTCTATTGGTAAAACATAGGTGTCGTTTCATTTCGTTATAGTCGTTCTTGATAGTTCCTTCAATCAGTTTTTATCACGCATCAAAGATGTCGGCGTACGGACTACGCAGATAAATATATAAAATAAAGATACTTAACACAATACTATATATTTACATGTCGTGTATTTTTTTTCTGTGCGAACTTCAAACATATGGGACATGCATTTCCATTTTTGTGTTCATTCGAGGGAAAAAGTGCCATTAAGGTGAAATGCGCGCAAAATTTTAACCGCTTAAGTTGACCGAATCTTCGCACAAAGCATAACAAGAAAACCCGACACATAGAAACCAGGAATATTTTCAGTGATTGAGCACAGTGGGCTAACCACTCGTTTTGCTGGCTTGTAGACAGAAATGGCATTTCACCAGAGTGATACACGCTAGAGTCAGATTTTTGCCACACCGAGGATGAAATAAACGAAGCACCGCACAAAGAGGAAATCGCACTTCTTCTCAGTGTCGAATAGACAGCATTTGAGTGTGTGCTTGTGGTTAAAGCAGCTGGCGCGAGTGAAACACATTCTCTTCGCATGAATCGCTCACACGCGCTCTCGTCTAAATACACCCAAGTGACCACTGGCGCGTGATGGTGAGCGAACACTTCTGTGAACTTCAATTAATAGAGAGTAGATCTGGCCTTGCTATGAAAAATTTGCAAGGAAAACGAAAATTTTACGATAAATTGTTTTGCTGATTTTGCGTGTCCACGCTTCATCTACGCAAACCATACAGCAGAGTGCTCACCGGCGTGTACACCTCTGTGAAAGTATCTGCATCCACCTCAGAGAATTTAATAGCTAATGCTCTAGCACTTTGGTGCGATTCAGTGGAAGAGGTAAAAGGAAATAAACAAACGCACTCATGATGCGTGCACACTTCATACAACAGTGGTGTATAAATGTGAAAGAGAAGAGCTCTCGTTGATGTTGTAAGTGCGAGGGGAGAAATTTTGCTTGCTCTTCGTCACACAGAGGAGATAGACATCTCTGCTTGTAGAAAATACTCATTCGTTCGTAATGGATTTTTGAATCCTTCACACTTTGAATATCTCTTAATTCAATCGTTAATGTTTGCGATTACTATTACACTAGAACTATGAATCATGAGTAATTATGATTGTCAAGCATGAGGTTATATGCACATGTGTTGACTAACTTGCTTACCATGTATATGCCTGAGTTTAGTAGCAAGCATGGATTCTCTTTCAAAAGAACGATTGAAAACAAGAAAACATTCAAATGTTTTCGGTATCTTTGACAGAAGTTCACCAGACCCGTCACGCCGATAAGATGAAATTTATGTAAAAGTATTCACTTGACACGCATAATAGAGCAAGGTCAAATTTCCTTATCGAATAAAACACTGTTAGAATAAATTACTGCACTGGAATTACTGCCAATATATTCCATTCTAATTGATCCTTCATTGTCATCTTCGAATAAGTAGAAAGTGGTTATATTATTATTTTGCTTTGTGTCAATAGGATTGTAGCTCTAGCTATGTAAGCTATGTAGCTATGCTACGAATCGGCCAAATTCTACAATAAACGTAATACCAAGACGTTGTTTTACTTGACGATGATTTTTCGAGTTTTTTTATCTAATGATGTTCTGAACCTCTATTCAGTATAATGAATAGAATTTTTAGTTTTGCTACAGTCTGAAGTAATACCTATTATATGATATTACACAGCCATGCATTATTGCTTCAGCAACATCAATGCATTGAACTCAACAGACTTGGACACAGTTATTTAGAAAATTTTAATTGTACTCAACTCGTTTTTATTTCAACACAAAATCGCAGCATTGGTGGTTACATTCGTGTCATTATTTGATATGTAATTTTTGCTCACGATAAAATGCCACCGTGCCCACAGTGCATTTCTCACACCATCTCAATACGAAACAGCAGCGCGCAAGCAATAAAAAAATGCGGAGAAGTTTATGTCAAATTTTCCAAATTTCAGTTGTTTTCGTTAAAGTTTGATAATTTTGAGTTGCATTTTCAGATTCTTTGCGAAATTTTGCTACAAATACTACTTTTCAATTCTAAAACCATCCCCGCGGAACGGAACAGTAACCGTTTATAAATTACAAAACCCAATTACAGCTCGGCGAAGCAAAATTTCAAAATTCCAAGAATACTTAGTTGTGATAAATTTAATTGCGAAAACTTAAGTGTTTTTTTTTGTTTTTCGAAAATCGGTCTAGTTTTCGAATAACTGATCTAAAACGCGACGCGCGCATTCCGCTACATTTCACCTTAATCATTTGAAAGTTTATGGCGATCGGGTTCTAACACTTCGAAAATGTGACACGCGATCTCTCTAATATAAGGAAGAAGTATTCAATCTTAACGACGTCACACGCTTCGGCAAGCGAAAATTGTTCAATGACTCCGAATTGTAAGCATTACTGAACGATGACGACACGCAAACACAACGACAGTTTGCAGAGACGATAAGAATTCAACAATAAGCCCATTCCAAATTTCTACAAACCATGTGAATGATTAAAAGTGTGAAAAGTGGGTGCCGCATGAACTGACCGAGAGACAAAAGTGGAACTGAAAAATAATGTACTTCAACAATACACAGTCTTTCCTTTATCGTATTACCGAAAAATGGATTTTTTTGGAAAACCCCAAACCCCAAAAATGGATTTTTTTGGAAAACCCCAAACACAGTCATCGACGGCACAACCAAATCGATATGGTGGAAAGATCATGATGTGTGTGTGTGAGTGTGTGTGAGAGAGAGAGAAAGAGTGTGTGCGAGAGAGAGAGAGAGAGAGAGAGAGAGAGAGAGAGATTGAGAGATTTATTATGATAGAGAACGATTGAAACTAGCTTGCGTTAAAATAGCAAACAATGCAATATTTACTTAAAGATACGAATCCTTTTCAAAACCAATTTCTCGATTAACACATTTTTGTTAGTTGTTGAAGTATTCTCAAAAATAAGATTCGTTAGATTCGGAGAAAACAATTTATTACTTAAATTTTTCGATAAAAAGCCAGTTTGTTTAAGCAAGATAAAGTTGTTTTTTTTTTTCCTTTATGGGCTACTCTGCCCGAGGGGAGTGATTACAAAGATCCGCACTTTCCATACCAGACGAACTAGGCCATGGTGCCCAAATGAACACTAGTAACGAAGGAGGAAACCCTCCAGCATGTAACCCAAGCGAAATATTCCTTTGCGGTTATCAATTTGCAACTAAAGATACGGCCGGAGTCGACAACTCGGTACATCAGTGAAGATATTGCACTTCGGTGTGAAACAAAAAAAAGTGTTCTGCTGATAGCAAAAACTTTTGCGTCTGTATAACTGCTATGTTGTATTACAGTTCGACATAAACTGTTATACACTGATGAGTCAACACAAAGAAAATTAAAAACGGTTATGTGCCCCAAACACAAAATAAGCCTAGCCTAGGTATTACATTCCTGTAGTGGAATTTGACCTTCTGTTTCAACAGACTTCGCAGCCGATTCAGAGTGTACAGAACCATTGCATGGCTGGTGATACGATTCTAATGAAACTACGAATTCTTCCAAGTCGGGGCTCGAACATACGACAACGGGTTTGTGAGACAAAATAAGGCTAACCGCTGAATGACCTTTTTTAATTATTTCGTAGTGTACGTTCAAGTATTATTTTTCTATACTTTATGCCTTTCTCATACATTTCTAATACAAATTCATACTCATATTAAATATCCAACTTCAGTAAATAATGTAAGTCGCATGAGCCCTGAGGAAGACCCATGTAGCTGAATCGTTTTGTCGACAAATCACCATGTGCGAAATACATGTGTTTCTCAGACAATAGATTATATAAAAAGTTGTTCAAAACTGGTGAAAGACCATTCTGATGCAACTTCTTAGATAGAACATTAATGGAAACTGAATCGAATGCCCCCTTGATGTCGAAGAAAACTGATGCCATTTGTTCTTTCCGAGCAAATGCCATTTGAATTTCTGTTGAGAGCAACGCTAGACGCCCCTGCGGAACCCAAATTGTGTACGTGAAAGCAATCCATTTGTCTCGACCCAATTGTCTAGGCGGAAGAGAATCATTTTCTCCAACAATTTCCGAATACAGGAAAGCATAGCAATCGGTCGATACGAATTGTGATCGGAGGCTGGTTTCCCAGGTTTTTGAATGGTGATAACTCTCACTTTTCTCCATTCGTGTGGAACGATATTACCCTCGAGGAACTTGTTGAATAAATTCAACAAGCGCCTTTTGGCAGAGTCAGGCAGATTTTTCAACAAGTTGAATTCAATTCTGTCTAACCTCGAGGCTTTATTGTTACACGACAAGAGCGCACGTGAGAACTCTACCATCAAAAACGGTGTTTCGTTTGTATTCGAAGTCGCGACGCGGGATATCTTCTGTTCCGGAACAGAATCAGGACATACTTTTTTAGCGAAATCGAATATCCAGCGGTTAGAATATTCCTCGCTTTCGTTCGCGTGATTTCGATTGCGCATGCGACGGGCCGTATTCCAAAGAGTGCTCATTGCTGTTTCTCTCGTTAATCCGTCAACAAACCTTAACCAGTAACCGCGTTTCTTAGCTTTAATCAGACTTTTCATTTGAAATTCTAACGCCGCGTATTTCCGATAATTATCTGGGGTTCCGTTCCTTCTAAACGAGATGAAGGCTGAAGCTTTTTTCGTTTTCAGCTCTAAACACTCTTTGTCCCACCATGGGTTGGGAGAACGCCTACTAGTGGTCGCGCTGGGTACTCGTTTCGTCTGAGCTTGAATTGCGGTGTCAAGAATCAAGCCAGACAAAAATGTATACTCTTCCTCCGGAGGAAGCTCCTGTGATGTTTCTAGTTTCTCACATATCGAGCTCGCGTAACTTTTCCAATCAATGTTTCGTGTGAAATCGTACGAAACATTGATTGTTTCCGATGGTCTTACACGGTTGGTGATAGAAACTAAGATCGTCAAGTGATCGCTACCGTGAGGATCACAGATTACCTTCCACTTGCAATCTAACTGTAGCGAAGTAGAGCAAAGGAATAAATCTAGCGCACTTGGTTGTGCTGGCGGTCTAGGGTTCCGTGTCATTTCTCCCGTGTTTAGAATTGTCAAATTGAAGTTGTCACACAGATCTTGGATTAACAAAGAACAGTTATCATCATATAAGCAGCCCCATCCTGTAACCATGCAAATCAAAGTCCCCTAAAACCAACCGCGGTGAAGGAAGAAGTTCTATGATGTCTGCAAGCCGACGATGCCCTATCGCGACTCTAGGAGGTATGTAGATGGAAGCTATACATAGATCTTCGCCTTTAATATTAATTTGGCAAGAAACAACTTCAATTCCCGGTGTCGAGGGGAGGTTAATACGATAAAATGAATAGCACGTTTTGATCCCTAAAAGTACTTCTCCATAAGAGTCTTCTCGATCCAGGCGGATTATGTTGAAATTATGGAAGTCGAGGTTGATGCTAGTAGTCAGCCAAGTTTTACTCAAGGAGAATACATCGCAGTTACGAGTATGTATTAAGTATTTGAAAGAATCAAGTTTTGGGATGGTAGTTTTATTTCTGTAGAATTTTCAAAAAATCGGAATTTTTTTCATTGCAAAAGGTCATGTATGTATGATCTTAAAAATAATATTCCAAACGATGAAAAGCGGGAAAATTTTCTAGACGTCTTAATTTCGAGTTTTACCGCGAGACTACGACTATTATACTCCGAGCGCCTTTTGTGTTCGCGCGCGTAATCCTTCTTTGCAGGTGCAAAACAGGCTAGAATCGACTTAAAGGAAGGCCCAACAAAAGGAGGATATCGACAACGAAGGCGAATTGTATGGTCCAGGCATGTAAGTATGAGATACGATCTTACAGTACCGAAGACTTTAAACGCGTTTATCTCAGAACCACGTTTTTGAGCTCCCGTTTCAAATTAAATTTTCTTGGAAACGGTGCAGAATATAGAGAAACCCACCTGATAATGTCTTAGGAATTTAGTTAAGAATATTTTGTGAAATTTTCAGAATGATTCATTGAGTTTAGCGGTCGTGTTGTATTTTTTTCTGACTGAAGAACTGCTGAAAATTGGAACGCTCGGAAATGCATACCTCTACTTCTTCATCGAATATCTCGGCTTTGAAGGCTTGTATCATAAATCTACCGTGAAAAAGTCTAGATAATTTAGTTTAGATGCGATTAGTACATAAAAATATATATGTTATCGCGATAAAAATAAAGTCTTGTATTTTTCTGTGAAACAAAGTCAGTTTCTGGAAATCCGGTACAATTTGCTCATATACGAAAGAGTACAAGAGAAATACGATGCGCAAAGGGAATTGAGCGAGCCACGTGGTCGATTCAACACGTGACCCTCTGTCACAGACTAACAGACAGGACACTCAAATTAGATGCTTTACCCATATAAACGGTCATTTCGAATATTCCTTTAATTGGGACAGTACTCGCATATGTTATGATGGTGCCACGTTACCCTATCAAATACATTCTGTCCGTCATCTAGACTGTGTTTATTTTTTTTTTCATTTATCAACCGAGTTGCCATTCATGCAGAATTACCTGTAATGTATTGATTTGTATACCTCCATGCGACTTTCATGCAGGATACAGATTTAATACATATTGTCAAAACTATATACAGAATTGTGCCTACTTCTCATCCTCCAACGTAATAATCGCAAAATCGAACCCGTTTTGTTACAATATTTACTTGCTTCTGGTCTGAAGCCACTTAATTTCGGGTGAAAATTACCAACACAATCAAAAATAGTCTAGATGAACAACATTGAGAAAAATAAATGTTTACCTTCCAACATCGCTGAAAAAGTTAAATATATTATCAACGTAATCCAATAATTTATTGTGACGATTCATTATCAAATATTTTAATGAAATCAGGCATCCCTGCAAGCAGTCTCACGAATCGAATGAAATAACGTACAGTGGCCGCACACGTTTTCACGAATATTTTATCATAATTCCTCTATTAAACGATATCTTAGAGTAATTCGCCCTTTATATCTTGGTGAAACTTGCACGAAGTTTACTGAAACTATAGCTTACAACAAAAGAATCGAATGAAATAACTTACAGCAAAAGAATCGAATGAAAGAACTTACACATGCCGTAAGAAAAGTTTATATGATTATTTTACCCTTAAGATCTCATAAAACGGAGGGATTAGGGTAAAAAATTAGTTTTTTATTCGATTCGTCTCCACACTATAAACAAGATCTAGTAAAAGTTAAACAAGTTTCCTTTAAGACTAAAAGGTGATTTACATTAATATATCAATATGAATATTAATATTAACATGATCTCATGAAACGGAGGATTTGTGGTAAAATTATCATTAGACCTAATATAATGAAAGATCTTGAAACTGGATCGCGATTTGTGTTAACATGGTGTATTATTCCATTGCGCATTTCTTAGACATTTTTGAGCTGAGCTGAGCTGAGCTGAAGTAGATCGCCCGTAGTTGCACTTCGTGATTGACCGAATGAGTGGAAATGTACAATGAACCAAGAAAATGAAGCTTGGGAGAAGCAAATCATTTTCACTGTACATACCCACTCACTCCAAACTTTTTATTGAATGATCAATAACGACGCTGGCTACGACCAAAGGCTGTGCTACTGAGGGAAAGGAAGGAATGTTAGTCCGATACTCGTTGTTTCTAGAGACCGCGGGTACCACTGTATCTCCACGAGCATCACGTGATAGGGGATTTGTTAGTAGAGAGGGAAAAAGATCCGGATATGTTTTGGTAAACAATATGATCTCAACAAAACCTGATTTTCGATACTCAGGAGCAATATAATATGCAAGAAAAATACAAAATATCTCCAAGAAACGATCTCACCAGTATCCCCTTTCTCCTGCTCGCTCTGCTGTCAGCAACGCGAGAGGAAACACGACCGCTGAAAGAATAAAATAAAAACACTCGCGAATGGGTCCGCTGCAGACCAACCCTAGACCCTCAGTCCGAATGACATGATCTACTTGTAAACTTTCACACATTCCACAGAAATCCGTCAACACCGACAATGACATGCAGACGGCGCTTCGATCGGTTAACAGGTTAACATCGTTGAATTTTGGGGCGGCAAACTCACAGTATCCGCCGCTTGAGCATTTTCAGTTTTTGCGAATCAACACTATTCAATAAATAACACTTTCACCACTAAAAACGCACTTTCCACACCTGCACTATCACTCAAAAAAACTATTTCAACAAAATTCTTAACTATACGTATCAAACAACACATTTAAATTATACCTTTTTTGAGAGCAGCACCAGGACACCGCATCACACTCCCAGTGATGCCAATTCTCCCCATTGCGCATTTCTTAGACATTTTTGCATGAGAAACGCTGTTGTTTATTTCTAGTGATTTAATGGTATTCTTTAAAAATCCTTACAATAATATTTTCGAAACGGGTTTGATGAGTATATGTCGGAAAACAATGGCGACTTCAGGTTTATTGATATTTCTTGAAGTCACCTACAATATGGGTATTTTCGAATCCAATTAGATGACTAGATGCCGGGAACGAACGTTTGAGGTGGTTCCGAATTTCATGATGATGACTTTTGGTTCAATTAAATTTCCTGCAGCTACTCATCAAACCTGTTCCGAAAATACGCACACTGTAAGGGGCTTCAAGAAATAACAAAAAAACGAAAATCCTGGATTTCGCAACGACTTAAAGCATCGTTTTCTTGCATCTATTCATCAAAGTCGTTCCGTGCATATCCACATTGTAAGGGTTTCAAAAAAATATTATTAAACCGGATGTCGCCATCTTGAATATCAGAATCACTTCGAACAACATTCTCTGACACCTACCCATCAAATCCGTTACGAAAATTGTGAGAGTTTTTAAGGAATTTCAATAAATCGCTGGAAGTTGAATTACGGGACAACCTAAAAACGTCGTTTTCTTGCATCCAATCATCAAATCCATTCTGAAAGTACCCCAATTATAAGAGTTTTCTAGGAATATCTTTAAACCGGAAGTCGCCATCTTGTATTTTGAAACGACCTTAACCATAATTTTCCGCCTACTCCTCATCAAATCCATCCCGAGAATATACATATTGCAAGGATTTTCAAGGAATATCGATAAACCGAACTCGCTATATTGAATTTCAGAGAAAAAAACTCAAATATCTTTTTCACGCATCTACTCATCAAATCCGTTCTGAAAATACCCATATTGTAATGGTTTTCAAGGAACCGGAACCTTAGATTTCGGAACGAAACCAAACATTGTTTTCCGGCATCTATTCATCGAATCCGTTCCTAGAATACCCATATTGTAGTGGTTTCCATGGAATATCAATGAGCCGGAAATCGTTTTCATTTTATGAAAAAAAAAACCCTCTTATTACGAAGTAGTTTCGTAAAATAAGTTTACGTAATTTGGGATTTGATTAGTAAAAAATGTTTACCTTATTTGGGATTTGGTTCGTAAAAAAAACGTAAAATGAGGTAACTTATAAAAGTGTACGTTTGGATGGGTACTACTTTTGAAAGAATTTAAGCTGGAGACAATTTTACCAAAATTTGAACCTTGGCGGAGTTGGAGGGTTTCAATTGATTTTCATTTTGCTCGATTTTTGAAAAACAATTTTTTTTTCAACTTTCGAAATATCAGGAATATTTTAGGCATTGCCGGGAAGTTTTTAAATTTTCTTCAAATTTTTTGAAAATTTCTTGCATTGAAAATTAGTAAAAAATTTTGAAACCAATTTCTTTAAACTTTTAATTTTGGTAACACTGTATTTTTTAGTAATAAATAAATTATTTTGGGTGCGTTAAAGTGTTTCTTTTTCATATTTTTTTAAATGTGTAAGACCACAATATTTGATCAAACACAAATAACAATCAACTATCCATAAAAGTGCTATGAAAAAACAACGCATGGTGCTTAGTTATAGCAGTTTATGGAATTCAAATGCAGGACTTGGAGATTGCAGCAGTGAAAAGAAGGAAATGGGTTTCGCCCTCTACGTTCATACTCCGCATATAACCTAGAAAGCTCTAAAGCAAAAAGAACCGATTCAAATGCTCATAAACATGTGTCTCATATTACGATAAAGCTGATTACCAAGAACAAAACACAACTTGCTCGTTTTTCTTAAGAGTAATATATGATTGTCGCGAGTATCACACATATTAGAGTCGGCTACGGCAGTATCGGGTCTCAATTTTCTACTGAAGATTGAGTGTCCGTTTTCTACGTGTTACTGATAATTTTCTTTCCAAAAAATTTTCTTTCCAAATTTCAAGGCTATGGTTATTTGCTGTATCTCATTTGCTATTCCAGTTAATATGGTTTTTTTTTTATTATTAAAATTGAGATTTATTTTTAGATCTGTTTAGCAATGTTCTGCTCTGCTTGAAAATCTCACAATTACAGTCGTAGGGGTATGAGGTGAGACCATCATCATCATTATGCATTTTATAAAAAAGGAACAAAATTTTCTAAATGATTTGACGGGTGGTGAAAATGCAGTAATTTTACAACAAATTATGGAGAGGTTTCTAACTTTGACTCGCGTTCTTCGTACGCGATATTCCAAACAATACACTTCATTTAGAAATGTTCACACCTTTATTCCAACACCTTGCTGAATGATTTTTGGCATTCCAATTTACGGTGCACGTTGAATGCAAATTAGCGAACATTTCCGAAATAGTTACCTAAAATAGTTTGTATGGGATTTAGTATGGAGAAATTCACTTTTAACTAGAAAAAATCGGTAGGAGGCCAACCCATAAGCTCTAAAAATCAGTGCATGAGTGATTTTCGTAGGAAGTTTATCGAGGAGGAAAACCTTAGAAGACCGCAAAACAATCCGACATTTGTAGAAAAAGTTATCAAAGGAAAACCGACACAATGCTCATCTCTTAATATATCTAGCATCACTGCTGCTAGTGGTGGTAATACGACTTTGCTTTCTTTTATTATGCTATAAAAGATGATTTGAGTTGTATGATGTCTTCACAAAAGTATCTCAGTCTATTATGAAGATTTTTTTTAAGTGAAAAGCCATGTTCCAAAACTCACTGTAAAGACACAAAAAATCTAACTTTTTTATTTGAAGAAATAGGATTTTGGAGTCTTCTAAAATATTTTAGACAAACTCAAATCCAATAACTTTGGCGATTATACAAACTTTCTATCTCTTATAGTTTGGAAGATACAGACGATACTATTTTATGCAAACAAAAACACAATTTACATAAATATTTGTGTCTTTACAGTAAGGTTTGGAGCATGGTTTGTTATTTAAAAAGACTCTTTATTCTACGCTGAGTAACTATCGTCAAGACATCAAACAACTCAGAACAACCGTTATAGCATAATAAAAGAAAAGCTAAATCATATTACCATCATTAGCAGCAGTGGTGCTAGATATATTAAAGAATGAGCCATCGTTCGGACGTTGTTTCGGTTTTCCTTTAATAACTTTTTCTACAAATGTCGGATTGTTTTGAGGTCTTCGAAGTTTTTCTTCCTCGTTAAATTTCCTACAAAAAAGACATACGCACTGATTTTTTGAGTTCATAGGTTGAACTCGAGCCGATTTTTTTTTTTAAAAAGTGAATTCCTTCAGACTAAATCCCATTCAAACTTTAAACCTCGGGCGCGAAAATATAGTTTCGAACTAAAATTTGGCATGGTGCTTATGGGACCCAAAAGAAACACGAAAAGTTGAGTGGAGCTGAACTCAATATTTTGTACCACCCTATTGTACACGGATTGTATGTATTATGCAAAGGGCGAAACACATCTACTTTTCGTTGTTTCAACCTCCAAGCCATTTGTTTAAGTTGCATTAACTACTAGAGCTAAACACAATGCGTTTTCTTCTAATAGAATTTTAATGGGGATGCATGGTCTTCCACATTTCAAAAAAATATGAAACTAAAGTACTTTATCACGTCTAAAACTGATTAATTTATTACTAAAAAATCCGAAGTGGTTCCAAAATTGGAAGTATGAAAAATATACATTAATTTAATTTAATTTAATTTTAATGCAAGAAATACATCTTCGAAAAATTTGAAAAAATTATAATGCTTTTGTAATGCCAACAATGCCTAAATAACCTTGATTTTTTAATTTTGTTCGGTAAAGCGCGATTGCTACAAAAATCAAACAAAATGAAAATCAATAGAAAATCTGAAATCGCTTAGAACAGATGATCTCTATGGACACGAGAACTGAACTATTTTGATGGAAGTTCAGTGAGCCCATAGTGTTCTCGAGAGGAAGGTGAGGCGAACAATCAACGGTGGAGTGGAGCAAATACCACTATATTTTAAAATCAACTTACAAATATTATGTCAAATAACAACAGTTATGGTAAATGATCATTATACCAAACGATCGTTGTAGCATGCAACATTATGTAAATTTTATGCTGAATGACCATTCCTCATAATGGCCTGTATACTAAGTAACTATGAAAAACGGTATAAGGTCTAAAATTAAATTAATTTACATTCTCATTCTCACAATACTATAGAAGAATCAAAATTGGTTTCCATTCCATTTTTTATCTGAATTTTTAAACCTACAACACAGTTTTAGCACACTGAAAATGATCGAAAAGTACAACTTGGAAAACATTCTTTCAGATTTTTTGATAGAAATAACTATACGAATTACTGTAGTTGAATTGACGTTTAAATATCATTATATAATCATTTCTTAAACAAAACATTATTCGTATTATTAAATGCTTCATCCTGAATTTCATTTCAGGATGAAATCTCTAATAATATGAGTAATAAAATTTAAACACAAACCTGCGAATAACCTGGGGAACTAATGTCACTTACTTTGGTTCGGTGTATTTGCCGAAATATAGCCAAACATGTTATAGATGTTCGGTTATCCAATCCTGAGACGTCGTGCTCCTTTACTTTTTCCTTGATTTCAGCCATCGGGCGAAGAAATATCTGCTTTACCGTAGACGATTCCTAATTCCACTTCCGAAAACCGCATTTCGTTTACTGTTTCACATTACGAACCAGTACACAGTTTAACGAATCCTTCATCAATCTCCCGGCATCCGATAGTTTATAAATGTTAGTGGTATTTCTTTCCTGCTCCACTGAAGAGCATTTTTTCGATACCATGTATCATGGTTTTACTCAATACCAGGAAATATTGGTTTGTTGTTGTCTTCAAAAGACAGACTGCATCAGTCCAATTACTTTGCAGAACCGGGTAACATCAGATCTTAAAAATTTCGGATTGAATATTGTCTCTCGGTGCTGTTGCTCCGGTGAAATGCTGACCAATTTCCGAGACACTTACAAATTTCTTCCGAAATCAAAGATAGTCCGTTACGATTTGGATGGGTAGTTCCGATCGTTCAATCCTATATTCAAAATAGTCCATCAGTTATATAACTATAAGGAGACGCAGTTGAATAGGCAATGTGAATAACGTTACAGTCGAATTCACAATGCATACATGGTACTGGTAAACTGTTATTCGTAGTGTATGTGTTCAATAATCAGATCATATCATTTATCATCAGTTGTCAAAATATGTAGGTTTTAACGAAAATTATAATGAAGACTATTACGCAAATTTCAAATGTTGTACAAAATAAAATCCCTACTGAGTACCATTGATATTGAATAAGACAAGTTGTAGCACCCATATTTATTAGATATAAAAAGACCAGAGATTTCGGACAGTAAATAACACAATTTATTTTACTAGTTACATTATTTAGTATTCATTAGTATAATTCATAGTATTTTTCATGATGTAATAATTATATAAGATTAGAATTTAGTCTATTCCATTTATTCGATTATGAAAATTGCATATCGTTCAAAGAAATGTTACTCATGTATCGTCAAAATAAGGCTTATTGTAATAAATTAAATATATGCTGTTCAAAAATACTCTCGAACCGATGAGGCATCGGTTCAGCTCTACCAAACAATGTGAAAAATATATTCTAAACACAGACTCTACCCTTCAACGAGTTCGAAAGTGTTATATTCAATGTATTGGACATCAGAGAGAAAGTATAGATATATAGCTCAAATTCAAACTATCAACGCAAGATAATGCATAATCTTTCCATTACTTTTCCTCATAAATTGTTGTTTAGCATCAAACTTTATGCTAATTAATTTTTCGGCATCCGATCGTTATTTGCAAAATATGTCTGAATTACTTGCTTGCTGCAGGATATCAATATACTATCCAGTATAAATAATATATTTTCTTAACAGTTACCTAAATCGATATAGTACCTAGCAATTAAAGTGCACTCACCTAAAAGAGAACAAATCTCACTCAACAGAAATACGGCTGCTAGCATGTCTATTGTACCGTTAACCCCAGCCTGCAGTTCAAAAGTTTCTTCGCACGCGCTCGATATACTTAGTCTTAGTGAGCGCACTGCCTCCCTCGGTTGGATCCATCATCCGGGACCAATCGGTAACGCCGACCACGAAGCCCATCTGGCGCATCTTGCGCTGCGCCTTGCGTTCCTCGATATCCGCCCAGCGTACGCGCTTCTTTCCGGATGACGATGCACCCCCCGCTGTGTCGCAGTCGTCTGTGCCGAAATCGTCGCCGTCCATCTGGAGGAAGTCCTCTATCGTCGGTGGACGGCGCGGTGGCTTGCTGATGCCATCCAGACGGGCTGCCAACGGCGCAAAGGAAGAACGAGATTAGATTTTTCCTGCGAAACTATGACCAACTTCGGAGAGTGTGTATCAGAGATATTCTTGCTAGAGAAAAATCATTTTTTTTTTCAAATGAAATAATAGTTCAACAGATACTATTTGAATAAGTGTGTGATAGAATATTGAATGATACCAACCTAGATTCTGCTCGGTCGTATCGGTGTCCCATTTGCTCGCGAAAAATCCAAGCTAGATATGTATTTGCCAATAGGTTCAGAGATTAAAATCGGTCGACGGGGCGGTTCGTCTCAAACGTTATTTGTTGTGATATATTGCTAGGTTGGTAGAGTCCCAAATATTGCTACAAACATTGGATCGATGAGGAGAATAATACGCCCATACCCTCTCTTAAAATCCCTCTAGTCTATTCAAACATCATCGTACTTAGACTTCAAATGAACGAAAGAACCGACATGGTCAGTTCGTAATAATGATATGATTTTTATCGCCGTCCGTTATTGGGGTAAGGAACGTAGGTATTTTAAAACTGACAGGATTCTAGTGATCATAAATTATTAAGGTTCAGACATATTGAAAGCAGGAGTGATTTCAACTATTTTAGTATTTGAATCATTGATTATATTTCCAACAATGATCTGTTTTTTTAGGCATGGAAGAAGCTTTCAAGAATTTGTGAGAAATTTTGTTTTTTTTTTCAGAATGGCTTCACTTATAATGCAAGAAAAGAAGTAGAAGATTAGGAGGAAGTAGTAAGAAGACAATATTTCCTGAAAAGTAAAACATCAAAAATCTTTTCCTATAATTATCCATTCACAAATATCCCAATGGCTGTTTTTTAGCTAAGAGTCTGAACAACTATCAGCAGCAATTTGAATTCCATTAGATATTTACTTAGTAAGCATTTTTGTCGTAGTTTTCAGGTCGAAGAAAACAAACGCGAGGCGAGCAGGGATTGTCTTCGATAATCCGAAGCGAGAACGATTGTGGATATGCATAGAAGAAAGATGAAACTGTAAGTTTGGTAGATTTTGAATGTGAACTGGCAAACTACATACAAAGAAGCACCCAGCCAAGGTGTCGTTTTCCATCGTGACAACGTTCGCTCACATACAAAAATTGAATTGGGAAGTTATGCCACTTCCACCGCGCAAAACCTCGACCTTGTATTTCCGAATTTTCATTTGTTTCGATTTAATCAAAATTATTTAAAGCACCAACAACTTCGAGAATGTAGATTTATGCAACTTTCCAAAAGATGGGCGAAGGCGATCGAACGAACCCGGTTAGAAGGACGTTGATTGGTTTTTAGCCGGTGTTTATAAATTACTCATAAATTTGATGAATAAATCTAACATGACTTTTTTGCCAATTCAATGTACACTATAAAATGTATACAGACTATTTATCGAGCACACTCGTTAGCAAAATTTGAAAAGAAAATCTTCCTTCGTCTGTTGTAGAAGTTTTTGACAAAATGCTTTGGGACGCAAGAGGCGTGAATTATTTATCATTATAATTATTTACTCTCTTGTTATCAAGTTCAAAATGAAGACTGTTTAAACACATAAAATATGCAAAGATTCAAATACTTATACGTACTGAATTTCCATCGTAAAACCTGCAATCGATTTGGAGCATGGTTGGGGAAGCTCCAAATTTCTGTCAAGATTAAGTATCTGAGTGTTACCCAAATCTATGCGCGATGGCTCTCTTCTAGCACCACTCCTTCCACCTCTGGGCATCTCCATTCAACTCCATTCATCCATCACTTTCCAACGTGTGGTTTGTTGAATACTGATAAAAAAAATCTATTCTTGTTTTACATGGAATTACGTTTGAGAAAATAAGTTTCTTGAAAACAGTGTCACATAAATTTAGAGAAACAAATCGATGCTATTTCATCTAGGAACATCAATCCAGAATATCTGAATATCTTAAAACGATCCGATGCTGTAGGAAAAGGAAGATAGGTCATTTTTGCTAGAGTAAACTGAAACGGACCCAGAGTAGTTTAATCCAACAAAAACTTTTCACGAAACTGTGTTGGTTTTGCACTTAGCAACGGGGGTGTGAGCAAACCCGATATAAAAATCAGGTTCGAAATTCAGTTGAATGACGTTGAAGGTTCGAAACTGGCTTCAAACACACGGTTTGACAGCAGCTGGGGTGAAAACTGGGTCCGATTTGGCATCAAACCAAAACGACAATAGAAAAAACCGACTGGAGGTCCGTTGAACGGTTCTGCAATATACCTTATGAATTGCCATTTTGCTTCATGTAATTTTTTTTCTTCAAGCCTCGAATTGTTCTGAGGACTTCGAAGATCTACTTTGTGTATCATTTGCTATGGTGAAAAAAATGAATTGATTTTAAAAGGTTTTTCAGCAGTCGGTTAAAGAGTTCCTGTTAGAATGATTGGAAAAATATTTGCGAAGAAAGGTATACTGTTTATATTGAAAGTAACTCTGGAAAATCAAGTGCCAACGATTTCATCACAGAAAAGTAGACATTTAAAACTTAGTTATGCATATAAATAAAAATTTATAACTAATCATCGTTGCGTTCAAATTTGTACGCATAACTTCATATACCAATTACTAGTTACTGATGTTCTTCATTCGTGTGTTTTTATATAATTTAACGTTTTTCCTATTACGACACGTAGAAATATCCTTTATGGACAACTCACAAACTGTGTAATTCTTTCCTTTCCCAGAAAGGAGTAAATGGTCAACAGATTGTGCGGAGCCCAATTTCTCTCTGTACCTGTAAACCTGTTTCTTGTGTTTCCAAATTGAAGCTATACTTGTTTCATTCGTAATTGTTACAAAATACTCATCACTAAAACTCGATTTCTAAAAGTTGCAGCTCATGATTACTTATTCTCACTAAATCTCACTCCCACCAAGACGATGTTACTCAGTTCTGATTGCGGAGTTAAACGATCACTCACAGAGCTGACAACAACTGATCATTATATATCAATCATTTATAGGAGAGCTTCTAAGGAGAATTTAATGGATAGAAGAGAATTACATACAATGATAATATATTACAATATATTACCTTATATATTACATATTTCTAAAATAAGGTGGACTATACCGGAATACAATCGATATTTTTTTAAGATGGTGCGAATTTGACGAATAGATCTGAGTAGTAATGTTTGAAGTCATATCAAAATCGAAGATGGAGACCTTTGATTTATCAATGTCTATTGAAATCCCACACAATACAAGTGTTTTTGAAACAGATTGAAGAACTATTCATACCTTTCCGATTAGGTTTAGTGCCGGTAAAGTTCCATGCACGGATAGTAATATTCTTTTATACTTTTTAATGCGTATACCAGCGTAATCCAAAAGTTCCCGGAATTTATTCAGAAAATTAAATACAAGATTATTGATTAAAATCGATACTGTCCCCTTCAAAGTACTTCCCATCTACTGTAACACACTTTTGCCAGCGCTTGATCCAAATCTCGAAACATTCTTTATATTCAGTTTTCGCTATGACCATCAGAGCCATCTGCGATTTTTCCATAATCTCATCTCGGTTGCTGAAACGCGTTCCACGGAGCGGTTTTTTTGAGTCGACCGAATAGGAAAAAGTCGCACGGAGCCAAATCAGGTGAATTCGGTGGTTGATATTCGTTTCGTTTTTAGCCAAATGTTCACAGATAACGCGTTTCAGCACCCGAGATGAGATTATGGAAAAATGCACATGGCTCTGATGGCCATACCAGAAACTGAATATAAAAAAAGTTTCGAGGATCAGATCAAGCGCTGGCAGAAGTGTGTTGCAGTCGATAAGGAGTACTTTGATGGGGACAATATCGATTTTGATGAATAATCTTGTATTTTTAATTTTCTGAATAAATTCCGGAAACTTTTTAATCAAGGTAGTATTCGCACTTGTCCAGCACCGTTTCGTGTCGGTACTGAGCCGGAAAAGTGTGAATACACGCATTAAAACGTGTGAAAGAAAGTTACCGTACCGTACACAGAACTGTGCCGGTACTGAACCTAGTCGGAAAGGTGTTGATAGTCCATTCATGAATAGATAGCGTAAAGCGATGTTTCAAGTCGTTTAGAAGTCCAAGAACTTCCGACTAATCAAAATTATTTTTTTAAACCTCTTACATTATGGGAACGTTTTGGGTTTTTCAAGTAACTTCGAACATCGTTTTCTAGTATCTACTCTTCGAATCCGCTCCAAGTCCATCCATATTGAAAAGATTTTCAACGAATGTCGATCAATCGTAAGTCGCCCTCTTGGATTTAGAAACGACTTCAAACATCGTTTTCCAGCATCTACTCGACTAGCCTGTTCCAAAAATACTTTTATTCTTAAGGTTTTCCAGGAATAAATAAACCGAAAGTCGTCATCTTTGATTATGAAACGATTTCAAATATCGTTTCTAATTTCAATTTTCACTCAGAAATAAGTGGAAGCTCGATGGAACAGAAAATCAACCAATCGCATCATATAAAGATAGCTCATCGTATCATCATTAATGACATTAATGACGCTCACCTACTGATTGATAGATTTTGCGAGGCATGAAATGTTTCTATTTTCTCGCTTTAGGTTGTGAATTATTTTGCGAATGATTTTAACTTAAAATGCGACATTTCGATAGTACATTTTTAAACTAGTAGTTACGTTTGACTGTATCATATGGAAAGTTATTTGGATTTGATTGCACTGAAAAAAATGATAATAACAACAGTATCACTTATAGGAGAAAATAGTAAGTTCGAGTTCTGTCTGAGGGGGAGACAGAACAAATAATTTTTCCGCTTATTTTTATTTTTTATTATTAAGATGAACAATTTCATAACGTGACCAAATCAGGATCGACTTGCTTCAAATTGGATGAAACTAGACACACATCTTCAGTATGGCGAACCATTTGTTTTGCCCGGATGAGAATACCCATTTGACTCAAGGCTGATTTTTACGATGATGGCGAATGTTTTTCGCATGCACTTTCTTCAAATCGTTGCAACATGGAAGTTATTAATTGTGCAAAATTGGTGTCCAAGACGAAATTATGGGAAATCGATAGCACATTTTAAACAATATACATTGAAAAATAGGTTTAGCGCATTTTCAAGAATTAGAAATCCATCGAAGAAATAAAGTTAATTGAAAACAACACCATTTTTTCAATATTTTTGTTTTAAATACGACAAAAAATCACATCTTGACGTTAACGGATTAACCCTTTTCAATAATGTAGACTTTACAGCAAAAACAATTTGCATGCATTTGTAAAACAAGTTCGGAATGAAAAAACAGTAATTTATATAATAGAGTATGATTCTACAGACCAATAAACGCAATAAATTCGCCCTTACGAGTATGTTTCCTCAACAAATTATGAAATTCAAAATACTCAGATTTTTCTTTTATTGCTCAAATTCAACAAGCTACAGATAATTTTATATTTCAAAGAAATAAACTGTTGTAAGTATAAAATTACGTTTGTCTTGTTAAAAGTGCGAAATTCAACAAAAACCTGTGTTTAGAAAAATCTAGGAGGAGGGACATTATGAGCAAATTTATTTATTTGAACCTGTGGAGTCATATTCTTAGATTCAAATTACTATTTTTATCAGGAACTTGAAGTTTTGCAAATGCCAGTTCGTTACCTGGACTGAAACTTCTTTACTTTTGAAAAGGTACTTTTCATTTTTATATTTATAGTAAAATTACCCGCTGCACCACTGAAAAAACATCTGAGAAACGACCTAGTAGAGGTTGTATAAATAGTCGGGTAATGCACGATTTCTTATATTTTCTTATATTTTATTGTACCCTCCAAATTTAGTGCATTACTCGACCATACACGGAACCACAGAACTACCTAGCTTTGAGTACTTTCCACCAAACTTCGGAGTTCCGTTCAATAACCTATTTTTAGGTAAAGTGGTTCTAATTAGTTTCCGGAGTGCGCTTACAAAATATGGTGAAAAATGAAATATCTACATTAAAACCTTACTTTGTTGCACCGTATTATTGAAAAAATGGATGCGTTTTTTAGTTTTCCGGGTAATTTCCTAATTATTGTAATAGCATTAACCTCTTTTCAGTGTATATTTTTTAGATTATCGGATCAATATTGTACAACTTCTTCTTGAACACAGCTTTTGAACAATTTACAGTTTTTGAGTTACAAAGATTCGAAAAAAGAACATGCAAAAATACATGCGCACTTTTTAAAAATCAACCGGAGGAGTCGAATTGATCTCTCCATCTGTGCAAAAACAACTGGAAAACGTGTGCGAAGTGTCAAGTAAATCGAAGTATGTCTGATGTCTGATGACTTGACCCATTTTTGGAATTGCTAATATGTTTCATTCTTCTGTAGTTTTCTCTCGATTCGTTTCTTGTTGGATAGTGTTAAAGAGTAAAAAATAATTGACGACGATTTTACGTCATTACACAAACCTAAGAAAAATTCATTAATATGTAGTTCACACGAAAGTTTTGCCAATATGACGATTCGAAAAGATTTTTTTATTGTTGAACTTGGTATAGTTTCAAAACATTAATTATAATATGGTACGTTTTAAGTAAATTTTCACTGATATAAATAAATTGTTTTTCTAGTTTTTAATACAAATATTAGTCTGATTTACCATTGTGTCAACATATTTAATATATAAAAGCAAAAGTCCAATACAATCTTTCTTGCAATTCTAGACAGAAATATTGCTATTGGACTTTTGATCACTTAAGTATTTTATTGGAAAAGTCAACCAAAAATATATTTGAAACAAGTATTACATTTCTTTAGCAGCATTTTTGTTTCTTTTTTTTCATTCGTTCCACCATTAGCCATTTTTAAACATATCTTTGAAATCACTGAACTAATTTTCTATGATTATAGATTAAATGAAAGATCTTCATCGTTAGTTTTCAGGAAAAAAAAGGAAATCATATACTAGGATTTGGTATCAAAAACTTCGATTACAATTTTTGGTTTCATAGTTTTTTCTTCTTCATCTTCTTCCTTAGACCAAACGACCTATAAAAAATCAGCAATGTTTCTATCATCGTTTTCGAATTACACTTATTACATTTACTTTCTTCCACTACCATTGATCATGGACTACAACGAGGGTAAATCGTCCAAACTGTACTAAAGATAAGAATATCGAGCTTCTAATCTATAACATGCTAATTTCTAAACAATCATTCCATCGGAACATATATACAATTTTATCTACATTGTCACGAAAAACTGTAATGATTGAAGTAACCAGAAAGTAGTGGATGGATTGATACGTATGACAACGTACAATTAGAACACGAAAATTATTGTACGTGATGTGACCTTGTAGCCAGTGATGGCATTTCACCAGAGTGATACACGCTGGTGTAAGATTCTTGTCTACACAGGGGATGCAGGAAGCCAAACATCACACAAAAAGGAAAGCGCACTTCTTCTCAGTGCCGAATAGACAGAATTTGAGTGTGTACTTGTGGTTAGAGAAGCTTCGCAGCAGCTGAAACACATTCTCTTCGCATTAATAGCTCTCACGCGCTCTCGCCTAAATACACTGGTGCGTGCTAGTGAGCGAACATTTCTGTGATTTAATTTTTAAATTTATAGAAGGTAACGATGGCCTTGCTATGACAAACTTTTTCGCACACCAGAGTCCTCACCGGCGTGCATACTTTGGAGAAAATATCTTCATCCACCTCAGAGAATTTCAGAGCTCTGCTCTAGCAATTTGGTGTGATCCAGTGCTAGAGTTGAAAGAAAATAAACACTCGCTCTTGCGATGCGTGCACATTTTATATAACAGTGGTGGACATATATGTGTGAAAGAGGGGAGGAATTATACTTGCTCTTCGTCACACAGAGAAGCACTCGATAACAATCATGACATGGATATGTAGCTATATGAAATGGAATGTTGCTGATTTTTTAAAAAAATTTAAATCTATGAAACTGTTTAAAAATACTACACTAACACAAACCAAAAGTCAAACAAACATTATCATTTTTCGATACAACATACTGAGAATATGAATATTTCTATAATTTACTTGAAAACATAAAATTAAAGAGCTTTTATTTGACATAAAACAGAAATATCAGTTACAGTGAGTCCATAGACTAAAGTCCATTTTTTAAACACAAAAGTAATTAAGTCAATGACGAAATATAAACAAAACGAACCTCAAAATTTTATAAAAGAAAGAATACTACCAATATTTACTGCATATTTCAAATCTATCCATGTAATGAAAAAAAAAACCAACACATATGAGTCTTATTCTAATCTGAAAATATCAAATTAAATACAATCTTTTCATTCTTTGTATCATTTTCTACAACGAAACTATCGAAAACTATACCATACACTGAAAGGTAACTCAAATTTGTTCCCAATTTCTCTAATTTATTTGGTTGGAATTTAATCAAACACAATAGTTTTCTTCAGTATGGCGTACCATTTGATTTGCACGGATGCAGAGACCGATTCGAATCAAGATTGAATCGTTGGAACTCAGAAAATGTTTATTGTATACAAATATTGCTTAACAAAAAGTTGCAGGACGACGATCGGACACTCTAGAAAATACACAGTGATTTCAATAATGTTTCTCATTCTTTCAAAAGCATTCAACTTTTTTGTAGGGTAGTAAATCGATTTCCTATAACTTCTTTTAAGTCATTTTTTAGTACAAATAACCGTTTCCGAGTTACAACGATTTGAAAGAAGTGCATACAAAAATATATACGTTTTTTACAAATCAATCTTAAATAAAATTGGTCTCTCCATCCGTGCAAAACTAACAGTCGTTCAACTAACTGAAGTCGTGAGCAAAGTTTCATCGAAATCGAATGATCTGTATTCGAACAACTTTTTATTTATTTAAGGAACCACTCAAATGTTCTTTATTTCGATTTTTTTAACACAAATGAAGTTTTCTTTGTTTATGGAACTCTTTTCTTGATTATTCTATGAATGAAATTTTTGAAGAAAAAATATAAAAAATATAATACCGGAAAATACTAATGTCAGTTGACGTTTAATTGAACAAAATAAATAAGAAAAACTAAAATTAAATGTGGTGGTAAGCCTGTTTTATGCTTCGTGGGAAAAATAATTGCCTGATGAAATCTCCAATCATTCAATTTCTAAATTTCTAGCGTTGTATGTGACCTCAATTGAAAACAAAGACAGTCCCACGCCCAAAGTGTTTTTTGTACCTCGATGAGCTTTTCGCTTGTAGTACCTCTAAAGATATATCATGGGTTCATATTTTGCACATTAATAAATTATATTAATTTTTTAATAGAGTCAAAGTGACAAATTGATGATGGAAATGTGATTCCTACATGTGATAAGAGCATCTTGAACGGTAGGCCCTTGCGAATGCTACCAAATAGAATGCTAATTGCTCGGCTCTATAATTTTTATTTGCACAAAATCGTGATGATCTCTTAGGTGGATCCTCAAAATGAGAAATTATATACAACATGCTTGAATTTAAAGCTTAGAAGCCGACTAAATAACTTTTTTTTGTAAACCTGACGAAGGCCTATCGTATTTGCTGCCAAATTTAAAAAAAACGAAAAATATTTTTTTCAAATTATTCAAACAAACTGCATGTTTCTTAATTTCATTGAAAAATCAGGTATAAACGGCCAAAAAGCCAAGATTGACCACAAGTAACATGGGACAGTTATGTGTAGAACGGCAGTATGATAAGGTAGAATATAGGTTATTTAGAAAAAAAAATAATCCATAAAATATCTTTTGAAACAACTACACACGAAATCGTAATCGAATCGTCTCTATGAGCGTCTATTTTAGGTTTGGGACTACTTTGCCTTATAGGAAAAATGATAACAACTATTACTAGAATCTTGCTTTGTTCTACGCAGAACTGTCCCATATATTTAGGAAATACTATAAAATATGAGACAATTATGCGTAACATAGAACGGCAGCTTGGTGATTCTCTTGCAACAAAACAGTTTTACAAAGTAGAATACAAAATTCCGAATGTCATAATCCAAACATACAAGTATTTTAATCTCTTTCAACAAATTACTTTTATGAAAATCATTTGATTCTATTTTCTGTTAATGGTTCAAATATAAATATTTATAGTCATACCTAATGAATGTGCAACATGCTTGTTCATACATTCGGGAAATTTGAAATAAAATGATGATAAAAAATCAATTCAAATCAAAAAACGGTTTTGATACTTTGTTGTAATTTACCTATGTTTAAGGAAATTTTTAACGCCAACCAACCGTTTTTCTAATCAGAAATCCGAAGGCTAATTGTTTTATTTTTGTTCAATGTAAAAATTTCTGCATATCAACTTGAACTATTTCAGCCTGTCTATGTTTTGTTATTTGTTGTTAGTTTTTGTTCATGACTTTTAACGACATTTTTCAAGATTGCCGGTTAAACCAATGGAATGAATTTTGTGTTTATCTTTCAACGATGGAACTGGTATTTTTGTCTGAATAAGCTCAGTATCGCGCTAGTTTTATTTGGATAACTTTTAATATATTCAAATTTTCTTTCCCTGAATATATGCTCACTATCTATTAAACGGATTAGGGTCATTTCGCCGAAAGCCATTTCGCCGAATGAGCTATTTCGCCGAAAGGGCCCATTCGGCAAAATGACCTATTGGGCGAAACGACTTTAGGTGAAGTGGCTTTCGGCGAAATGACTTGCCCCCTATTAAACTCGAAATTAACAACTTAGGCTAATTTGAAGCTACTTTAAAATATCTAGAAAATTACACTATTATTTTCCAAAACTGCGAATGTTAACGGAAACTTCACCAGACCCTAAAATATCCTTTCAATTATTGTTATTATTATTTTTATTATTATTATTTTTATTATTATTATTTTTATTATTATTATTGGAAGTATAAATTTTTGCAAAACTCCTTTTAGGAAAACATCGTGTTAATCGTTCCGGGATGTTCTATGTCACAATCAATTTTTATTGTTTAGTTAACCATAATTTCTCAAATAACTTACAAGACTTCTAACTAGCCAAATTTGTAAATTTTGATTATATATTTGAGGTTGCTCAAATCAGATGATTTAAAACTTATCTAAGTAACAATAACGTGAAACTGAGGTTATTAAGATTTTGGACACGATCATCAAAAACCCAAGTATACCGATGATAGATGCGTTCTAGCCCCATTCCACTGGTTTCACGAGCAAACTAATAGAAAAAATCCTAAGAGACATGTTTATAACTATATAACAGTAAAAGAAAATGCTGCAAAAATTACATTACATTGAGTAAACCAAAAACTTAAATTGAACAATACATTTAGACTGTTAATTTGAAACGTAGCTTGTTGATGTTACTTTTTTCTTAAACATACACAATTTACAACTGGTATTCACAATTGTGCATCGATTTGAACCTACTTCTCATAAATTTATTTCAAATGGAAGAATACATGCACAAGATTTGCATACTTCAAATCGTCGGTACATGTCCCTATTGTAAAACTTCAAAAACTAGAACACAATACATAAGAAACTGCAAGTTGCATTACAAGGTTTAAAGTACAATCAATAAATTCACCAATATTCGACTAACTCGGAGAAGGAAATTTAAAAGAGAAAAATTTGTGATTTTGCTCGGTAGAAAAAGTTTCATTTCTGACAACTTTCTTAATTTCTACTCAATTCTATAAGGAAGATTTAAAATTTGTTTCTATTAATCCGTAGCAATTTACAACAAATCAAAGTTGTTTCTTATTTTTCACATTTTTTTTAAATCATACTTTTAATAAAAGTTATTCACAATTAGTTTTTACTTAGTTTTACCCCTGAATTGTATAATTTCACAATCACGTTACTACATGTTATAACAAACGTTACATTACAGATACACATCTCGCGCTGTCACTTACAATCATTATCATTGTATCAATTTTATAAAACTCAGTCATCAGTGCACGGTGGTCCGAAACGGGGAGTTGGCGACACAAATATTTTGAATCTATTAAGTATAATTTTTTGGTGGTTGGTGTCTTCACAAAAGTTGTTTGTAAAAAAATGGTGTTTTTTTTCGATGTAAGAGGTCATTAGGATGGTCCATGGTTAGATTGAATTCTGGAATCTAAATTCTAATTCAATTTCAAGTTGATCTTAGTTTAGCGATTTTGCTGTAGAAGCCATTTTTCTAGATCTTCATTTGGTCGAGTTTCATTAAATTTTGGAGTAAAAGTAAGGATCTTTTATAAAAGTTATTTAGTTTTACGATTCGCCTTGGGCTCATCAATGCGTCAGCAGTTTATGTTTTATTGCTAACACCACATAACGGATCAACACCGTTGAGCAGACATAAAGTTAATGCTATTTATGAAACACTTATTGAAAACAACGTTCTGCCGTCAACAGGTGCTCACCGCATGGGTACCGGTTTTGTGCTAAGCTAGATGGCGTAAGCCGAAAACGAAACGTAAAAATGAAAATAGTTATGTGCACTTAGCACAAAATCGGTACCCATGCGGAATCAAACCCCCTAAATAAGCAAAGATTGTTTTTTTTTCAAAAACAGTCCTCGTTCAAATATCAAAATTTGATAGATGCCAGATCGATGAAAACAAGTTCTATATGGTTTCTAAAGGTCATAAATTAAGGAGAATTCGACAATATATCTGAGAGGTTGTTATTTTTGTAACTCTAAATGAGTATTCAAAAATCCTTTTAACATTCAAATCACTTTTAAACGCTATATCGTATCAACTTGCCATCTTCAGTAAAATAATGGTTTCAAACGAGTCCTACAAGTGTCTCATCCATCACTTTTTCGAAAAATGATGCATAAAAAAACTACAATCGAAAATAGATTTTCTGCTAAACAATTTGTATCACAAAATTTGGCTAACCCCTGAATGATCAAACCTGCATCGGCCAGAAAAAGTCGAAAGTTCGGCACGTCAGTATAGACATTGCATTTCGATGCAAAGAAAACAATTGTTCTGTAAGTAGCAGAAACTTTACGTCTGCTTAGCGGTTCAAACTGAACTGCCGAGTTTTGCATAAAGCAGTTCAATTTGAACTGCTATGCACTGATGAGTCAAAGACGAAACGTAAACATATCAAAATCGGTTATGTGCCCTAGCACAAAATTTGGCCATTGCATTTATTACCAAGATTGATTCGACCTGATTGATTTATTACCAAGAAGATTGATTCGACCTACATAACTACAAGAATCATATCGTAAACCCTTCAGAAACCGTATAGGGCTTATTTTTATCGATCTGGTATCTATTTCATTTTGATAAAAAAAAACAATCATAACTTCTTAATGGTAGCCGATATTAAAAAAAACTTAGTTCAGCAAAACTATACAAAATAATTAACTTCCTTCTGAAGACGACTTTCTGATAGAACAAAAACAAAAAATTTAGAACAAAATAAGTAATTTTTAAAGGTCCCTATTATATATCGAAAAATTCATGTAATTCGACAAAGTGAAGAATTAGGAGGATAGCTTCTACGGCAAAGTTGCTAGAAATAAATTTTCCTTTATAGTAAAGAGCAATCAACTTTAAATTCAAGTGATCCAGATTTCAATCTAAATAGAAACCATCCTGATGACCTTTTAACATCGAAATTTTATTACAAACAACTTTTTGTCGCGCTAATTTACTGTTTCGGACCACTGTTCAGTGTTTCAGTTTTATGAAACTGATACACTGATGATAACTGTAAATAACGCCTGGAAATAAATATCTGAGTTGTCGTTTTTTATATAATTAGTGAGTGTTGTAAAGAATTCTATGACGACGGAAAAGTGCTAATGTGTATATTTCTACAAAAAATATCAAAACCAAAGCAAACCTGTTTCCGGATTCAGGATTAACAACAGATGTTTCAAGCATCGTGATAAATACGGTGTAAAATTTTCATAAATTCAACTAATAACGCATTTTCCATTTCATGTTTGATTGAAGTTTCCTCAAAGATGAATAATTCACCAACTGAGGAAAATGCAAGAGAAATGATTAAGGAGTGTATCGAAAATAAGCTGTCCACATACATTTGTATTGTACGCATGGATTTGTGATGTTTTTTTTATGCTCAGATCACAGCATGCTGTGTGTTTCCCTGTCAGCTTTCGTTTGTTCACTTGTTTGTGCGGTTGAAATTCTGCGTTTTCAAAATGTCGTGTATTGAAAAGGAAGTGAAAATTAAGGTTCTGGACACATGGCTAAGTGAGAAGGGTATTACTATGCGAAAATTGGCGAAGCGGTTTGGAACTCATCATGCCAGTGTTAAAACCTTCAATAATAAGTTTAGGGAACACTATTCTTTGGATGAGCTACCAGGAAGAGGCAGAAAACCCGGTTCTTCCAACTTGAAACTGAACCAGAAAGAACAAATCAATGTCAATACGTATCAAGAGGCGAAATCACCTGATGACCTACAAGAAGCAGAAAATCTCGAAACAAAGTGTATAACAGAAGAAGCGAGCAGCAACAAGGGCCCGGAAATAGTATTCGCGTCTTTTGCAGTGTCCTGATGCATGCGTTTTGATGGAAGATGAGACATATGTAAAGGAGGACACAAAAACCCTTCTGGGTCCACAATACTTTACTGTCGTCATTGGGGTGGATGTGAGCGATGCGGACAGGTCGATTCAAGTGGAGAAATTCCGTCGAAAGGTACTGGTATGGCAAGCAATATGTTCCTGTAGTTTGAAATCAACCATTTCTCACACTACCGGGGAACTATAAATTCATAAATCTATCGATCTGAGTGTCTCCAGACGAGATTTATACTTTTATATAAGAAGCATAGTACACCTTCACTGTTTTGACCGGATTTAGCGTCAGCTCACTATGCCAAAATCACTCTCAATCGGCTTGCGGGAAAGTGTATAAATTTTGTTGAGATAAATATCAATTCACCAAATTGCCCTCAGCTTCGACCCATCGAACGTTACTGGGCAATCGTGAAGAAGGTCTTCAAGAAGACTGTTTAGGCAGCTGGGAACATGCAGGAGTTCAAAAAAAATTGGGCTCAAGCGGCCAAAAAATGCGATGCAATACTTGTCCGGAACTTGATGAATACGGTCAAAAGTTCGAACATTTCATCCGGTTTTCATTATGCTGAAGTTTAACCTCGTACAATAAAGGATCAATTTTTAGTTTGAATAAAATATCGTTTTTTATCATAATTTGAAAGAAAATTTTGTGGATAGCTTATTTTCGATGCACTCCTCATTTAGGAATCATAAATAATCCCAAGTTACAATACCGATACACATTTCGAACTGTTACTTACAGTTATCACCAGTGTAACAGTTTTATAAAACTGACTCACAGCTATTTACAGTCAACATCAGTGTACCACTTCAATACAACTGATACACTGACACTTACTGTAAGTAACAGCTCAAAATACGCACAGTATTTTGAATCTAATGCACTGATGGTCAATGTGAGTAGAAGCTGTTAATGTAGTTTTTTATTGGATTTATTCTCTTTGTAAAGCAATCGTTAACTCGTTGAATGATCAGTCGGTGTTGAACAGTCGTTCGCACCGCACGCGTATAGCTCTTGGCTCCTGGAATTTTTTTTCTGGCTACCTAGAGTTTCATTGATTCAAGGCTTCAGTCTTTTTCAAGGCTACCTGAATCACTATTTAAGTGACTAAGTGATACAAAGAGTGATATTAGAGTGACTAAGTGATACAAAGAGTGATATTAGAGTGACTAAGAAATTAATCAGCCTTTTTTAAGGCTAGCTAGGAGTGTAATCGAAGACTAATTTAGCCTAGTTAATTTAATTTAAAATTTCATTAATTTCAAAAATGCCTGCGTCCAACCGGAAAGGCAACAAGCCTAAGGCTAAAAATAATGCAATACGGAATAAATCACAATCCGTTATTCAACATTTTTCTAATAACATTCACGATCTTATAGAATCTGAATGTAAAAATAAAAGACAACGGACGGATTTCCCTTCCGTTGATCCTATGCCGTCTAACAATATTTACGAGATTCTTCCTGAATCCGATTGTAGCGACATAGAAGAAAATTCTTCAAAAATTCCCAAAATGGACGCTTGTCGTTCTGGGAAGAAACAACAATCTATGCCACCAGTGACGGTGATGATTTCCGACTTCAAAGCATTCCGTACTGAGCTTTCTACTTTTCTCCCGGAAGTAAAAGTCTCATTTCAAATCGGACGAAGAGGAGAATGTCGAGTCTTGGTGGATGGATTGGAAGATTACGAACGTCTTATTCGATATTTGTCCGAGAAACTTCATAAATTTTATTCATATGATATAAAATCAGACAGACCCTTCAAGGCTGTCTTGAAAGGATTATCAAATGATCAAAGTATTGATGAAATTAAAAATGAATTAAAGGAATTGCTTGGTTTTGCCCCTTCCCAAGTAATACTTATGAAAAAAAGAGCGAATGGTACTTCTAAACCACGCTCTGGAATTTCCCATGAACTTTACCTAATACACTTCAATCGAAGTGATGTAAACAATTTGAAAACTTTAGAAAAAGTACGTTTCATTTCCCACATTAAAATTCATTGGGAACATTATAAACGGCATAATCGTATTGCAAACTTAACGCAATGTCGTCGTTGCCAAGGCTTCGGTCATGGAACCAAAAATTGTCATATGGATATACGGTGTTTGAATTGTGGTAAATCGCATTCGAAAGACGTTTGTCCAATGAATGAAACCACTGATAAATTTTCATGTTCAAATTGCAATGGAAATCATAAATCCAATTATTTGAAATGAAATTTGAAAAAAATTTTAAACGCTCGTTCGCTTCGACAACAAGTCAAATCAACGACCTTAAATTTACAGAACATACCTGATAATCAAAAAACCGTTACAAATGCCACGCCTAATTCTTTTAAGGCACTGATTTCTTCGAAACAAAAAACAGGTACGCCTGTCAATTCGTCTTCTAACGAAAACAATTTATTGACAGGTAGATCGACCTCGTCATCATCTTCTTCTAATGTCAGTTATGCTGGTATATTAGGTAGAAATCTATCACCTATTTCTTCTAATGTAAATAATCAAAACACAGAACCGCCTTGCAGTTCTTCTTTTAACGAAAACAATTTATTAATAGGTAGACCGGCCAAATCATCTTCTTCTAATGGCAGTCTACCTACAAATATTCCTTCAATGCCATTCTCTTCTTTAAATGAAGTCGATTTAGGCGATATAACTGAAAATAAAATGATCTACCTACAAGATCAACTTTTTCAAATGATCATCCAAATGAATTCGACTTCATCACTTTTTGAAGCATTTCAAATCGGATGGAAATTTGCAAATAATATTATAATGAATTTAAAATTTAACAGTGATGTTAAATAATTATTTGAATATTTTAAATTGGAACGCTCGATCTTTGAAATCGAGTGAAGATGAATTTTATAATTTTCTCAAAGTTCACAAAATTCATATTGCCATTGTGACAGAAACTTTTCTTAAACCAAATGTAAAATTGAAAAGTAATCCACATTATGTGGTTCATCGATTTGACAGGTTTACTGGAATGGGTGGTGGAGTTGCCATTTTTGTCCAACGGCAAATTAAACATCGAATTTTACCTTCTTTCAATACTAAAGTTATTGAAAGCTTGGGAATCGAAGTTGAAACCATTCATGGAATTTATTTCATCGCTGGAGCATATTTGCCATTCCAATGCACCGGCGAACAATTAAATTTCTTTAAAGGCGATTTGCAAAAACTTACAAGATATCGATCGAAATTTTTCGTAATAGGGGACTTAAATGCTAAGCATGTCCAGTGGAATTGTAGGCAAAATAACAGTAATGGTAAAATACTTCATAATCAACTCTCAGCTGGTTACTTCACAGTTCTTCATCCCAGTAATCCTACTTGTTTCTCTTCCGTGAAAAACCCGTCTACAATTGATCTGGTTCTAACAGATCAAAGTCACATTTGTAGTGAACCGATTACACATGCTGACTTTGACTCAGATCATCTTCCTGTAACATTCAGACTTTCCAACGAAGCTATAATTAATCCAATTAGTTCTATTTTCAACTATCATAGAGCTAATTGGTTGGATTACAGATCTCACATTGAAAATCATGTGGATCATGAAACTATTTTAGAAAATTCTGCGGACATCGACACAGCAATTGATAATTTGAATCATTATATTATCGAAGCTAGAAATCTTTCAGTTCCCAAAGCTCAAACTAAATTAAATTCTCCTATCATCGATGACAATCTTCAACTGCTCATTCGGTTGAAGAATGTTCGTCGACGACAATATCAACGTTCTCGTGATCCTGCTATGAAAAACATAGTTAAGGATTTACAAAAAGAAATTAAACATAGATTTACTCTTTTGCGAAATGAAAATTTCGCTAAAGAAGTTGAACAAATTAAACCATATTCTAAACCTTTCTGGAAACTTTCCAAGGTTCTTAAGAAACCTCAGAAACCAATTCCTGCTCTCAAGGAAGGAAATCAAATACTTCTTACAAATGGTGAAAAAGCTCAAAAACTAGCTCAGCAGTTCGAGAGTGTCCACAATTTTAATTTAAACGTTGTGAGTCCTATTGAAAATGAAGTCTCACTGAAATATGATCATATTTCAACCCAAGTGTTATCACACGATGACATTATTGAGACGAATTTTGATGAAATTAAATCAATTATTAGGAAACTCAAAAACATGAAGGCTCCTGGTAATGATGGAATTTTTAATATTCTTATTAAAAATCTTCCCGATGTTGCCTTGAGACTCCTGGTTAAAATTTTCAACAAGTGTTTTTCATTAGCTTACTTCCCAAAAAGATGGAAAAACGCTAAAGTAATTCCTATCCTAAAACCTGATAAAAACCCAGCAGAAACATCAAGTTATCGCCCAATTAGCTTACTTTCTTCTATCAGTAAACTTTTTGAAAAAATTATCTTGTTGAGAATGATGTCTCATATAAATGAGAATTCAATTTTTTTACCAGAGCAGTTTGGATTTCGTCATGAACATTCAACTACTCATCAACTTGTCAGAGTAACGAACATGATAAAAGCAAATAAATCTTCTGGGTTATCCACTGGAGTTGCTCTTCTAGACATAGAAAAAGCATTCGACAGTGTTTGGCACAAAGGTTTAATAGCAAAAATGTCTGATTTCCAGTTTCCTATTTATTTGATCAAAATGATTCAAAATTATTTAACTGATCGTACTCTTCAGGTTAGCTATCAGAATTGTAAATCTGAATTGCTACCCGTACGAGCCGGTGTTCCGCAGGGTTCGAGTGTAGCTCCAATCTTGTATAATATTTTCACTTCTGATCTTCCAAATCTACCCGTTGGTTGTCAGAAATCGTTATTCTGTGACGACACAAGTCTGTTAGCCACAGGTAGAAATCTAAGAGTGATCTGCAGTCGCCTACAAAGAAGTTTAAATATTTTCAGTGATTATCTGTCAAAATGGAAAATTAAACCAAATGCAGCAAAAACGCAATTAATTATCTTTCCTCACAAGCCAAGAGCTTCGTTTCTTAAACCAAACAATAATCACATTCTCAAATTGAATGGCTTGGAATTGACATGGTCTGATCAAGCTAAATACTTAGGTTTAACGTATGACAAAAAACTCACTTTCAAGGATCACATTGAAGGAATCCAGGCAAAGTGTAATAAATATATTAAATGTTTATATCCTCTTATAAACAGAAATTCTAAACTCTGTCTAAAAAACAAATTATTAATTTATAAACAAATTTTCAGACCAGCCATGCTTTATGCGGTACCAATTTGGTCAAGCTGTTGTGCCACCAGGAAGAAAACGCTTCAAAGGAATCAGAATAAAATTCTGAAAATGATTCTGAAGCGTCCTCCCTGGTTTAGTACAAATGAGTTACACAGACTCACAAATATAGAACCATTAGATGTAATGTCACATAATATTATAAGCAAATTCCGACAAAAATCGATGCAATCTTCAATTGAATCGATTCGCTCTCTGTATTAGTTAGTAAGTTAGTATATAAGTTCCTTTTCCCCATTACACAATACAAGTAGGTTTAGAATTTTCCCTACACAAAAATCTCAGAATTGCGGAAGCAAATGATGTCTTCATGGTAATAACCAAATCATATATATATACAGGGCTGAAAAGTCACCACTTGTGGCTGAACACCCAATTTAAATCTTAATAATTTAATTTTAACTCATATTCCAATAAATAGTCATTAAAAAAAAAAAAAAACTCGTTGAATGATTGTGTTTTTATTGATCTCTCGTCGTTGGTTGAGATCGTTATGTGATAGCATTGACAAAAAATCGCATAAAAACAGCGTAAAAAAGATCTCAGTATTGATATTTAAAAAAAAAAAACAAGCTTGTAACATTGTATGCAAATTTCATTCAAAATGGACAATGTTTTAAATTATTTCTAAACCTAAAAAATGGGTGATCAAATATCAAGAAAAAATATTACAGATTTCAACGACCTAAATAATTTTGCAATTGCTTTGGAGCGATGCTCGAATAGACACACTGTTTCCATTAGTTATATCATATTGGCATTAAACGCCTTATTCAGGAGAACTGACCTCAATAATCCATCTCATTTTAAATCCGAAAAAATAATTCTACTAAAGTACAAAAAAAAACTTTACTTCATTATGCACAGTTTCAAATTTTATTTGGACATTAGCAGATTGTTAATATCAATAGCATTTGAATAGAATTATGTAGTTAATACAGGTAATCTGATTATTCAACTAGAGGCAATCAGGTCACATGCTTTAACCCGAAACATAGCCGATATCCTAATAAAATCTTCACATACAAAAACCATAATATATTTTGTTTTCCCTTCAAATAACCATAATAAAATGAATATAATCGATACAGTTATATAAGAATACATATGACATAAACGTACCGGAATGTGGATTTGTGTACAATAGTGAATAACTGAGCTATTTGAATTCAAAGTATTTTTTCAACAAAATTGTTTCCAAAAATGTTTCTCACTAATTATTTGTTCTCTGAAGTCTCCATTTGGATGAAAACATTGAGTACAGAACCTTATTATTGTATCATTATTATTATTTCCTCTAAATAAAGTATTGTGAAGATGATTGGAATTGTGATGAGATAAATCTAGACCAACATTTGAAATGGGCGGAAGTGCCAAAAGGTAAACAAAGTATATTATACTTTATTTTGGTAGACTTTCGCAAAAACTACATCTTCTATGGAAAAGTGATTCAAAAGATTTTCAGCTTACGAAAGGTCTTCAGCGTCTGAAATTTTGAAGTGCATAAACACTCTAATACTTGTAAAATCCATACCTTCCAAGTTGAAGCGACAAGTCCTGTTACCGGCGCATTTGAATAGCCTCAACAACTTGCCCATGGATCGTCATGACAGTTTTCATGTAATAAGAAAACAATCCATCCACATCCACTGAAATTCAAATCTGTGGCTATGTTTGAATATCGCTCTTATTGCTCTAGTGAGATAAACGATTTGGCATCTGATAGCTCCATTCCGCTGCCATATGAACAATTTTTGGATCTGAAATCATTGATGCCCTTCGTTGGGAAAAAGCGTTACTATGAAGCACTACTAAAGTCTCTAGTTATTCCAAAACGAGGTCGAAAACTGACATTAAAGATGATGATTTTGATAACGATACTGATGATAATCTGAATGAAAATTTGGAATACTGTTTTCAATTTTTGTAGTAGAGAAAATTATTATTCGTACGATATATCAACAAATAAAATTGCTTTTGTGCTAATGTATTATTTTATTTTATACGCGTGTAAGTTTATCATCCATATGGCACAATCAAAGAAAAAATATGAACTACTGACAAGGGTAAATAGCAGAAAACCAGCGAAGACGTAAAAACATATGATGTATGTGGAATGGCATAATTCCACGGCGAATTTACAGTGATACCAGATTTAATGGAGAACAAATGGACGAAATGACCACGTTCATGCACAACAGGGCTATTTTATTTTTAGCTTTTTTTAAGGATTGAAACACTTATCTGCATCAGTTTTGTTGTAAGATCGTCAGTAGTTTTATTTCAGAGGATATACGCGTATATAAGTTATTGTTTTAAACATTGTTTGTGAAATAGGATTTGATTATTGCGTCTCAAGTTTTCCAAGCTATTTTTTCGAATGCATGGGTTTGGAATTCCACTCAATTCAAATGTTGGTCTTGAAATAATGTAGATGAAACCGGGACAAATACGCGCACATTTACCACAGTTTCGTCCGAGATATAGATTCTAAGACGAAACGCAAAAAAACACTAATGATTATCGAATAACCACGTTTGTCACGCGCTTGTGTCTTTTCTAAGGAACAAAAGTCCCATAATCATTTTAATGGATTATTAATTATTAATTTTAAAATTTCATCGAAAAGTTTTAAATAGTGTCGAATTGACCATTCGAGAAAACCTTTCGGACAAATACGATTACCGCCCAGGGCAAATACACCCACACTTTATTCATTTAAGTATCGGGGATAAATGTAATAGAAAACAACAAACAGCTTTTTATGGACGTATACACTGTAACAGTTTTTAAAATTGGAATTAAAGTCCGAAATTCGCACTGCGGCGTTATCAAGTTTTTGTTAGGTTGATGTCAGAGTGCGCGCGGAACGCGGGTCGAAGCGAAGCGATTCGATGCGATGTACTGTTTTCACATCGCATTAACTGTGACAGGTTTGCTTTGATCAAATGCAACTAGCTCGCACGCGCGCCTCGACGTTTCGCGTGACGCTTTCACTCTGACAGCAACCTTAGGTTGATGTCAGAGTTAACGCGATGCGAAGCGAAGCGATTCAATGCAATGTACTGTTATCGCATCGCATTCACTCTGACAGGTTTGCTATGATTAAATGCAACTTGCTCGCACGCGCGCCTAGACGCATCGCGTGACGCTTTCACTCTGACAGCAACCTTAGTCGAAAAGTTCTCCGAAATCGAAATTATCTACAAATTTGAAATTTCAGCAATTAAGGCACTCTTTCAACAAGACATTTAGGAACCAGTTCATTGCTTTGTTTCTGAACTGTGAAGAAATGTGAATTGAAAATATGATTTATTAAAATTTCGAACTCGAATATTTTCTTAGATTTTAAGTTCTGCGAAAATTTACGAAGGGTTTTCCAAATTTGTAAATATGCAAAACAATTTTCATTTCCTGAGCTAGGTGTTCAATATAGCAGGTCGTTCATCTGGACCACCCTGTACATTCGGTAGCTGTATATCAGAACCAACCTGTGTTTTGATATAAACATTTATAATCTACAGGCAGTGAAACTTTAAAGAATGTGTTAGGTGAAACAAACTGGTCGTGTTTCACCCAAGCAACTTTTTTTTTAATTTTAAAAACACAATTTCCAATACGACAAAACTACTTGGGCTTCTAGTTGCTCTCCTACTTCAAATGACAGGAAAACCTTATTTGCCAATATTTGCATATCGGTTTGAGGTTGCTTGTTGTATGGAGCTCATCCTGAATACACTCAGAAATTGCAATAAAAATTCTGGGTTCGTTCAGTAAAACGTGAACAAATATCAACTCTTGTCTGCCCTGTATGCAAAGTACACGCAAATCAGTTCCATTTTGTGCAAATTACATTGATTTAATATAAAGAAATATTTATGGTTTATTACTGGTATTTCGTGCAATAATACCAAGATTTAGCGTTTCGTAGCAGAAAAATATAAAAAATTCGTTAATTAATTTTGAATTGTTTTTTTTTTCAAGCCGATTGATTATATGGGACTGAGATGCAAGTATCGGCTGTGCATAAGCAACGAGAAACAAAGATTGTAGATGTTATTTTTCCATACGCAAAACTTAGACTCTGAGACTCCGTAACGTCAAAACTATTTGCTTTTATAACCACAATATGAATCGAATCGATTTTTAGTGACTATGTCTACAAGTTTAGGTGCACTGGTGCGGAATCTGAACGAAAACCTTTGTAGAAAGAGCCACGTTTATCCCGGTTTCCCCAACCACGAATTTTGGCACAGCATTCAATCTCCATAAAGTTTATAACCAATCCTAAGATATAAGCCATTTACATAGCTGACACCAATGGAGAATGGAGCAATCAAGCAGATCTTGTATTTGAACCCTGGACCTTAGCTCCTAAGCCATTGACGCAAGAAGCACGGTCATAAATACTCGGAGAAAACAACAAAAATGAATGTTTAAAGCAAAGAAAATATTCGAATGAAGTTTAAATTTTTCTCTTGAAACTAATAGAAACTTGTAGACCTGATTCGAAAAAGCAACAAATCGGTTATTGAGTACAAACTTAACTCAACATCCGATTTGTTGGTTTCTCGAATAATCGAATTTCTTTCTTTTGTTACGATTATAGAAATTTAAATCATTTGATAATTCCGTTCTTGAATCAGCCACTTTTTGGCTCTATGTGCAGAGATTGGTTATCTAACCAAAATTTAGCTGCGTGAATTAATCACTAGATTTTTATATACGTAATGTTTAACGTCTCTCTCTCTTTCTCTCTCTCTCTCTCTCTCTCGTTGCTGCGGGAAAAATCTTCATCAAACTATAGCAAGAATATTCACACCAGTCTTTTGTTAATACCGCTTGAATCTATAGTAGTGTGAAATTTCAATGTTAAATTAACAACAATTTTAAGTGAAATCACAACAATTTTAATTCAAAGAATAGTTTCCAGATTGATGAAAACGTTTATTAGTTTTTGGTTGGCATAAATTCAATCAGAAGTGTTCAAACAATCGCGTGAATCACAGAGCAGACAGTATTTAAGAATATCCAAAAATCTTCTAGCAAAATGGTTACTAAACAGATATTAACTTACATTTCAGTGTCTACTCAAAAGCAGTCATAGTTTGTTCGGTATGTCGCTTAACCTGGGTTGCAATACCTAGCTTCGTGAAAGGGCTGCCTCCGGTAGTGATGTAGTCGACGAAGTCACCCTCTCCGGGTCAGACGTTGTTTTGAGCCGCCCCTAATATGAAGGAACAGACGTTCGTAATTTGATTACAAAATCTTCTCAAGAGGCATTCGATCTCATAAATATTTCCTAACATTTCTGTTATGAAATATTTCTCCGACCTCTCCTAGTAATAGTTGGTGTAAAAAATGACAGGTATGTTGACGAAAACACACTTATATTACAGAGATTCTCACTATAACAAATCAATCGACGTATATTTCTAGAGCTCTAGAGTTTAATAAGCAGCACATTTTGATTTGGTTCTCATTCGCCGCACAGAGTTTATGACTTTTTCTGATCAGAAACGAAACTAAACACAAGATTTAAACTTCCATAATCGAAACCAGACGTAAAGTTTTATCACATCCCATCGGGAATACGATTGAGTCACATTATATGCTTAGGTGAATAATTTTCGTGCTATTCTATATGCTAGCTAACCCAGTTTGCGATTTAAAATCGAATAGACCATATTCGACTCTCGTGGAGGACGGAAAAGTCCTCGGATACGATATAATTATTAGGTATTCAAATGATGCCGAATATACATGAGTTTCATTAAATCATTTAAGACAAATTGGATTGACATAAATTAGTATTGTGATGAATATTATTCAAACATTGTCCAGAAATCATTTGATTTACAGCACATGTTATAAACGTACGGCTATCGTATGTTTTCTTAAGATGTAGTTATGTGTAGACGAGCTTAATTGCAGGGCTACTGATTATAATTTTGATCCGAAGGATTTGATGAACATTTTCAATTCGTAGAACCTTTATTAACTGTTCTATAGATATAAGAAGAGACATAAGGCGAAAGAATGTCCAAAGTTATCAGACAATCCTCCGGTTATTAGAATTCACAAATCAATAATACCTAACGCAGCTCAAAATAACTATTATGAGGTATTCATTCAAAGTACTTGAATCCCAAAAGCTTTGCATGTTCCACTACAGAATAGTGACACTGAATGGTTATTTGGTGCAATAAAATGATCGTTATATTTAGCCGAGTGTAAAATAAGTTCTCTGAAGAACTTTGATTTGTGCTCGAAAAAAAACACTTGTTAATTCAAACAGGTTTACCCTCCTGCGAGAAAAAAAAAACGAGACAACCAAGCAATGGAAAGATTAGGTAGGCGTCACTAGCATCTCACCTCTGGAACATCAATATTTGAATCCTCATCAATGTCTTGCGGTTCAGGGGTTACCTGTTGAAATAGTTTTTGTTTGTCAGAAGACAAAGTGATTAGTAATCCCAAATAAACGCTCGGATTCAAAAATATTTAAAACTCAAAACTTAAGAACTCATACTTCGTGATTCGGCTCAACGGCATCGACTGACTGTGGCTGATCGTCTTCTTCAGTGCACAGGTCCATGTCGGCCGGTACAATATGGTTGTTATCATTCGGGTCCAGTAACGTACATGCATTGATCAACACATGGTCTGACGGACCGAGAGCCCACTTCTCAGCATAAGCTTTAATTTCCTCACCAGTACGCTTATGAATGTTCTGCTCAATGCACAGGTCGATATCTGTTTGCATTGTGCACGTGTAGACCTGTGGGTGGGAAATTGAAATGTTAAAACCAAAGAAAAAAAACCCTTCACTAGTAATACTTTCCTTAAATCCATTGCTACGAGCAAAATTGTGGAACTCGTTATAATGCTGCAGACGCTCATTCACACAATCAACGATGACAAAATTGTACAATTGTTCGGTGATCGTTCTTTTAAATGCTTTCACCAAGTTTTGCATGTACACCTCTTCCATCTCTGCATCGAACTGGTACTCGGATTTCGTTATCAATACTGGACGTCCAGTAATAGGATCCGGTTCACGTTCTTCGTTTTCTACCAAGAAATAATCGTCGATGCTCAACACCCGAGGAGCTTGTCCACCATTTTTGACTTCACATTCCTTAATCATACGGGCTAAATAAGATTTACCGCTACCGGGAATACCTCTCAGAATGAAACAAATTCTGGGATGTCTTTTAAATCTTCCAGGAGGCAGTAGAAGATCGTCGATAAGCACAATTGGATTGACAGCCAGATTCTTCGGATAATCGTCTGATCCACGTTTCATTTCCAGTTCGTAATCTTTAGGAGGACTCAGCTGAGGGGCGTCACTTTTACACAACTCCTGATTCGGTTCGTCAACATTGTTGGAATCCTCAGGATTCCCAATTTCGTCATCCTGTCTTAACTTTTGCTTCCGAATCGAAGAGGCTCTCTTACCTCGTTTCGTTCTTGGACGATTCGGACGATTATCGTTCATAAGAATGAACTTGCTTGGATAGCACGGATTACTTTCCTCTGGGTTCGGATTATTATGCATGCTGGTCAAACGATTGATCGAACTTTCCGTATAATGAGCCGGTCTGTCAACACAGAACGGAGTCAAATTTGCAACGGCTGGACCCACTGCGGTAGAGTTTGAGTGGTTGTAGTCAAAGCGCTGTGGTTGTAAGCCATCGTTGTGTGAGTCTACAGAAACATACAAGAAAAAAATATCATTCAGAAATGAGCAACTTTCCTTCTGGTTTAAATAGAAATTGTGTTGTTTTATTTATAAATTTTAAACTACAAGGAACAGTGAACTCTGAACGTAGAACTATACAACTAATGTCAAAATTGCCGTTAATATTTGTTTTGAATGTTCAAGCAGTAGTTTTTTTGTGCTTCTCATATACTTATTTGTATGTAGATATATCGAAAAATTTTTTTCACAATTTTGGATGCCCTGAAAAGGGACCCCGGGACTCAATCTCGAGCAGCTACGTAGCATTCGTACTGCAGAGGAATACGCGCAACAACTGGAGTTAGTGCTACCAACGGAAGAGCAGCTTGGCGCGGCGATTCTTGAAGACGGCTGGAGGAACATAAGGTCCGCCGTGAGTAGCACTGCTGCAACCTTTCTAGGTACGAGGTTATCGAATCGAGAAAATGACTGGTTTGACGGCGAATGTCAGCAGTTGGTCGAAGAGAAGAATGCAGCAAGGGCGAGGATGCTGCAACACCGCACTAGAGCGAACGAGGAACGATACAGACAGGCGCGGAACAGACAGAACACGGTTTTCCGGAAGAAAAAGCGCCACCAGGAAGACCAAGATCGCGAAGCGATGGAACAGCTGTATCGCGCAAATGACACACGGAAGTTCTATGAGAAAGTGAACCGCTCGCGTAGAGGCTACACACCACAGGCCGCAATGTGCAGAGATACCAGTGGTAGCCTTCTCACGAACGAACGTGAGGTGATCGACAGGTGGAAGCAGTACTATGACGAGCATCTGAATGGCGAAGGACAAGATACAGAGAACGGTACAGGAATCAATCTGGGTGCACGCTCAGCCGACGACAGATTCCCAGCCTCTGATCTGTCGGAGATAAGTGAGGAGATCGGCAAACTGAGGAACAACAAAGCCGCGGGCAATGACCAGTTGCCAGGCGAGCTGCTCAAACATGGAGGAGAGGCACTGGCTAGAGCGCTGCACTGGATGATTTCTAGGATTTGGGAGGAGGATTCTACCACAGGAAAGGATGGATGGAGTGGTATGTGCCGTCTACAAAAAGGGCGATAAGCTAGACTGTTGCAATTACCGCGCAATCACATTGCTGAACGCCGCCTACAAGGTACTCTCCCAAATCCTTTGCCGTCGTCTATCACCAATAGCTAAGGAATTCGTAGGGCCGTACCAAGCGGGATTTACTGGAGCCCGCGTCACTTCGGATCACATATTCGCGATAAGACAAGTACTCCAGAAGTGTCGTGAATACAACGTACCCACGCATCACCTATTCATTGACTTCAAAGCGGCATACGACACAATCGATCGAGAACAGCTATGGCAGATCATGCACGAATACGGTTTCCCGGATAAACTGACGCGATTGGTCAAAGCAACGATGGATAGAGTGATGTGCTGCGTCCGAGTATCTGGGACGCATTCGAGTCCCTTCGAATCTCGGAGAGGGCTACGTCAAGGTGATGGACTTTCTTGTATCTTGTTCAATATTGCCTTGGAAGGTGTGATTCGAAGAGCGAGGATCGACACGAGTGGCACGATCTTCCGAAAGTCCGTACAACTTTTTGGCTTCGCTGACGATATTGATATTGTAACCTTGAGAAGATGACGGAAACCTACATCGGACTGAAAGTTGAAGATAGGCGTATCGGACTGGCCATAAATGCGTCGAAAACAAAATACATGAGAGGAAGAGGCTCTAGAGAAGAAACACTACGCCTCCCACCACGAATATTGATAGACGGTGACGATATCGAGGTGGTTGACGAGTTCGTGTATTTGGGCTCACTGGTGACCGCCGATAATGACACAAACAGAGAAATTCATAGACGTATTTTGGCAGGGAATCGTGCGTACTTTGGACTCCGAAAAACCCTCCGATCGAGAAAAGTACGCCACCGCACGAAATTGACCATCTACAAAACGCTAATTAGACCGGTTGTTCTCTATGGCCACGAGACCTGGACTATGTTGGCAGAGGACCAACGCGCCCTCAGTGTTTTCGAAAGAAAGGTACTGAGGACCATCTATGACGGAGTGCAGATGGAAGACGGAACGTGGAGACGGCGTATGAATCACAAATTGCAACAGCTGCTAGGAGAACCACCTATCGTGCGGACAGCTAAAATCGGACGTCTACGATGGGCTGGGCATGTCATAAGGATGTCGGACGACAGCCCAGTGAAAATGATTCTTGAATCTAATCCGACTGGTACAAAAAGAAGAGGAGCGCAACGAGCAGGGTGGATCGATCAAATGGAGGGTGATCTCAGAAGCATCCGTGCCTTGAGTGGCTGGCGACGAGCAGCCATGGACCGAGTTATGTGGAGACGTAACAGATCGGCTGAAAAGTTCGTATCGTTTCTATGAGAGGGCGCCACTAGATTTAAATCCATACCATTTTCAGTTAGTACCAACCTTTAAAAGATACGTGTATAAATTTGACAGCTGTCTGATTATTAGTTTGTGAGATATTGCATTTTGAGTGAAGCAACTTTTGTTATTGTGAAAAAATGGAAAAAAAGGAATTTCGTGTGTTGATGAAACACTACTTTTTGATGAAAAAAAGTGCCGCCGATACCAAAAAATGGCTTGATGAGTGTTATCCAGACTCTGCACCGGGCGAAGCAACAATTCGTAAGTGGTTTGCAAAATTTCGTACTGGTCATATGAGCACCGAAGACGATGAACGCAGTGGACGTCCAAAAGCGGCTTTTACCGATGAAAACGTGAAAAAAATTCACAAAATGATTTTCAATGACCGTAAAGTGAAGTTGATCGAGATAGCTGACACCCTAAAGATATCAAAGGAACGTGTTGGACATATTATTCACGAATATTTGGATATGAGAAAGCTTTGTGCAAAATGGGTGCCGCGTGAGCTCACAATCGAACAAAAACAACAACGAATTGATGATTCTGAGCAGTGTTTGGAGTTGTTATATCGAAATAAAACCGATTTTTTTCGTCGATATATAACAATGGACGAAACATGGCTCCATCACTTCACTCCGGAGTCCAATCGACAGTCAGCTGAGTGGACTGCACGCGATGAACCGAACCCAAAGCGTGGAAAGACTCAACAATCGGCCGGTAAGGTTATGGCGTCTGTATTTGGGGATTCGCATGGTATGATTTTCATCGACTAACTTGAAAAGGGAAAAACCATCAACAGTGACTATTATATAGCGTTATTAGAGCGTTTGAAGGCAAAGGACAAATCGTACTACAAAAATGCTATCGAAAAGTTGGAAGATCGCTATAATCGCTGTATCGCCTCTGATGGCAATTATGTTGAATAATAAAAACGAATTTTGGCAAAAAAAAAATGTGTGTTTCTATTAAACGATACGAACTTTTCAGCCGAACTGTTATGCTTGATACAGCAAGGACACCCCAGGCCTATAGCTGTTAAGTAAGGGGTAAGAAAAGGGCCATTTAGTTTTCTAATAATGGTGAGATAAGATGAGAAATGCCGATCAAAATCATCATTTCCTCGAAGACGGAAAATCAGAAGAATTCCGATGAAAATGATAGCCCCCGAATTATAAATGCAGAAATCTATCGATCTGTGTGTCTCCAGAAGAGATTGCTGCCTTTATATAAGAAGCATAGTACACCTCCACTGTTTTGGCCAGATTTAGCGTCGGTTCACTATGCCAAAACCACTTTCAATTGGCTTGCGGAAAAGGGTGTAAATTTCGTTGAGAAAAATATCAATCCATCAAATTGCCCTCAGCTTCGATCCATCGAATGTTACTGGGCAATCGTGAAGAGTGTCTTCAAGAAGACTGGTAAGGCAGCTGAGAACATGCAGGGGTTCAAAAAAAATTTGGGCTCGAGCGTCCAAAAAATGCGATGCAACACTTGTCCGGAACTTGATGAAGAGCGTTCGATCAAAAGTTTGAAAATTCGTGAAGGAATAACTTCAATTCCATCTGGTTTTCATTATGCTCAAGTTTAACTTCGTACAATAAAGGATCAATTTTTAGTTTGAATAAACTATCGTTTTTATCATAATTTGAAAGAAAAATTGGTGGGTAACTTATTTCCGATACACTCCTTATAGGACAAAATACTCGTCCAGTTCGATGTAACTGTTTGTTGATGGTTTTTCCCGCAGAAAAGTGTAAACCTTTTTTAATCCACCTAACGGTGTAATGATGCCTTTCTCGTATCAATCATACTATTATAACGTGTAATACTGTGATAGTTGTTGGTGCCTCTTAGGTTCTACCGTCGAACTCCGGTGTAAAAGCTAAACTAGATACACGTGTGATGCGCATTAACAGCGATTTATTATTTAATTTTTCAATACACAAAATGGCGTCTTTTTTATATTGCGACTGAAAAAAAACTGAATGAGAATGCCTTACAAGAAAACGGAATGATGAAGTCGCTGCTGTTTTCGCTCCTTACATGCACACATTCCAATTTAAACAAAGAAACCTTCATACGTTGAATTACGAACGTCATCATTTCCTATAATATATTTACTTATATCTGCTTGAACATTTACAATTTTTTTCGGAGCAAGAAGTTGGTTGATAACCATTTAATTAATTGACAACTACTGATGTAAATTCCGCGCAGTCGTGATGATTATTGTTTACGTTGCGCCAGCGAATAATAGAAAAGAAGTGTTCAATACAATCCTGAGAAAGATTCCTTGTTCTTAAAAATATAAAACCTCAGTTGACATTAAGCTCCTGCCACAATTGTCTTAACGCAGTAATGTACACGAAAGAGCCAACCGTCAATAAAATAAGGCTGTCTGGAGTACTTCGCTAACGAAACGCTTTCGACAGTTAAATTTTCTTCGTATCGAGGGGATAAATTTTCTCAAATGGAGGGGAGGACAAAATTTCTTCAAAGATATACTTCAATTTTAATCTCGTGTTCTCACACTTGGCTTCTATTGAGATAATTTTTGAAATCATTCTCGGTAAAGTGAACTGAACACAAGTAGTCCTCTTTCGTGAACTAGGAGACGTCACATAACTTGTTCCATGCCTCAATATTGCGTGTCCTGTAGACCACTTTTGAATTTTGAAATTTCAGCCCTTATATAGAAAACATAAACGTAGTTCTACGTCAAAACATTCTAGCACGAATTGGAATTTAAAATTGGAGGCTACATTTTAAAACATTTTCCAATCTACTTACGTCCTCTTTCTCCGGGCAGACTTCCTCTGTTAAACCAATCTTGAGTTCCTCCTGAGCTGCTGTGGCCATAATCGATTACCCGTGGAATGCCGTTAGAATAATCGATTACCTGTTTCGGGCGGAAAATATCGTCCTCGTCGGCAAATGGATTCGCACGCTTGTAGTTTGTTGGTTCCTGTTTCAGCGGCTTAGGCATACCACCCTGCCAGCGGCTGGAAGTGTTCGAGTTGTTATTGCTGTTACTTCCATTACCAAATTCCGGTGGTTTGATGTTGCCAAATTCAGATTTAACAGTTCCAACGTCCACTGGTTTTTTTCCAAGCCCGGAAGGCTCACTTCCAAAAGACGGTTTATTTCCGAGCCCAGGAGGCTCGCTTCCGAACAACGGTTTAATTGCGAAACTGCCTGCAGCACCAAACTTTCGTTCAGCCTTTTTCTTGTGTTCTAGTAAGCGGATAGCAGTTTCCATCCTAAATTTACGCTCCTCAAAAACTTGAATGTGCTCAAAACGGTCGAAAATTTCTTGATATTCATCTTCTTCCATCCAATCTGGTTTGGGAACGGCACACGGTCTGCCCAGTTCTGGATCAATTTGCAATTCGTCAGCATGACCATCGTAAAGACTGGGATCTTCATCATCAGGAAAGTCAGAACCATTGAATGGTTCATCCTTCATGGGCTGAAGAGTTTGCTTTTCGAACGGTACTGGATTCGATTCCTGTTTGATACCAGGCAGAGTTTTATCTCCCCATAAAGAATTACGTTGTTTACCACCAACTGATGAAGTGTTGCTTAAAGCTGGTGAAGATTGTTCAGAACGTTGGGATCTAACTGGTTGAGAACTAAACATCGGCGGTGGTCTACTCAAATCGACATCCATTAGTGGAGGGGGAACTTTGGCATTGAAAGCTTGTGTATTCCTTTGTTCATTTCGATTCAAATGACCCGGAGGTCCAAAATCTGTACCGGGTGGCGCACGTAGATTTGGTGGACCACGATTATTTCCAATCAAGTCAGTGGCCGGTGGCGGAACACGACTAAAATCACCTGGACCAGAAACTGGAGGAGGGCCACGATTAGAAGCACCTAAATCATCATATCCTTGCGGCGGACCACGACCGAAATCATCGAAATCGCGTCCAGACAAAGAATTACGTTTAGGAAACGTATCTGGTCCCGAGCTACGATTGAAATCATCGAATTCCGGACCTCGCATAGGTCCACGTTGAAAACTACCGCTAGTACCTCCTCGTTGTGCATCCCAGTTGGGGTTATCGAAATCACGACCACGATTGGAGTCGTCAAAATTACGGCCGGGTGGGCCACGATTTGGACTATCAAAATTATTTCCTAACGAATCTCGGTTAAAATTTTCGAAATCACGACCCGGCGGTCCACGGAAAGAGCCGTCAATGTTACGAACTGGAGGAGGACCACGATTAAAATCGATAGGCGGAGGGACTCGATTGAAATTATTAGGATCCCCCGGTGGTGGACAACGATTATAATTGCTACTAAAGAGTCCAGGGTATTGATTCCGATTGCATTCATCGACGTCCCGGCTACGTTCGTCACCAGACTGTATCGAAGTATGATCTTCATGGAAAGAAGAACGACTGCGTTCGTCGTTCAGCGATGGCTGAGCTCCTGGCCAAGCACTTTGATTTTGATTTACCAATCCAGAGCTGCCATTTTGATTTGCGTTTATTACAGCTCCAGCCGCATTCTGTATTTGCTGTAATAATTCCGAGTTCCCTATGCTGGATAAGTTGACCCCTTCTCCGTTGGCATTCGCTGAGATTACGTTCAACAAAGCACTCACTTTTGGGTCCTTCAAAAGAGATGCCAAAGCGTTAACCGGATTCGACGGTTTATTCATACTGGCATTCAATTGATGAACATTCGGCTTTTCTTCCTTTTCATCATCCAAATCAATTACTTCGACGACGTCATCGTTTCGCTGATTCAATATTTGACCACTCTCGCCTATTAGGTCTAATCCAGGGATGCCTCCTCCTGAATTTACACCACCTCCACCAAGAGCATTTTTAAATAATCCGACGTCCATTTCACCACTTTGCTCAGGTGGAGGAGGAGGTGGTGGTTGATTGTATTGAGACTGATGTTGATAATTTGCAATCTGAACAGGATTAGCAGTAGTGTTTGGAATCGAACCGGCTTTGGCTCGTTCGGCTTCAGCAATCCTTTTCTTTCTTAGATATTCTCGACGTTCGACCAGTTTCTTTCGACAATCTTCAAACTTTTTTTCATACTCGCGATACGTTGCTTTGTCGGGATGATTTGCATTCTTACGTTTCCAATTGTCAAACTCTTCCTCCCACTTGCGGAATTGTTCGTCGAAAGCTAATTCCTCCGCTGTTTTCTGTACTTGTGAAGGATCTTCCGATGATGGTGGTGGCGGAGCAGGAGCTAGAAATCATTGTAAGCATCACTATTGTGCTATTTACATTTCAGACTGATCTATCTTACCCTGACCGGCAGACAATGTATCCGGATGTGGTTCCGACGGTGGTGGAGGAGCAGCACCAATTGGAATAGGTGGAGCAGTCGTCATTAAAGGCATCACCGGTGCCATCTGTGTTGGGACAATTGCCGGTGGAGGTACGTTGGTCGGCATGCCCATTGCAGTCATTGGCATAGGAGCCGCAACGGCTGGTAGCGGTTTGCCCATCTGACGAGCATATTGTTCGCCGTATTGTGCATGCCATTGTGCGTACTGCTGTTGGTATTGCTGCCATTGTTGCCACTGCGCGTATTGATCCGGTGCCATTGCTGTATATGAGTTTGGAATCGCAGTTGTAGCCATGGGAGCGGCTTGCGGTTGTACACCAGTTGTATAACCAGCATAGCTTGGCTGCATTTGCCAACCGCTTGGCCACGACATTTTTGTCTAATTCAACAGAAAGAAAAATGAAAGAAATAAGGTACCTCAGACTTCAAGAAAAAATCACTTTTCTCGCTTACAGTCTACTTTTTTATCCAAAACTAAGTAAAAATCAGATGCAACGATTATAAAGTTGCAATTGCAGCGCAATTTACCCAGGTAAGAACACTTTTACATATAGTATCTTCACTTTTTCCACTTCACAGCATTACTTTCCAACATTATCCATTTTGTTTTACACTATCAAACTGACAGTGTGTCTAGATGAAGTATAGGCAATGTCGGCGACGTGACATCGGTTCCAGGGATGCCAGGTAATTTTTCGACAAATTATATTAATCGTCGATATCAATTTGTTAATACCCACATTATCGAAATGACGGAATGAGCAATGAATTCTTACTCGACTGCATGATTTTTTAGTGCTCGATCGGTTCAGTGCTAGAATTTTCGCCTGAGTTGGCTGCTCGATCAACCTGATTGACAGTGACATTATAAATGTCATTGAATATTCGCTCATTTTATGAATGTGTTAGTGTAAAATTTAGGCGACTCAAGCCATTTCACTACACTCCAGCTAGAGGAATGGATGATGCTGACTAAGGTAGCCCGTTTTGTTAATTTCCAGCGAATTTCAACAGTTTAAGTTGGAATTCTAAGAAGAACCGAGGGGGACGACAGATCTGGTTTTTTCAAATAAAATACAAAAAGTCAATGGAAAGCGAAAAAAACTACATCTATTCAAACATCTAGATCGATCCGTTTGAAAGCGTTTCTAACCGTGTAAAAGAAAGTCAAAGAACATATGATCTCTTAAAAAGTTTCTGTTACTGGTCTTGACATTCACTGAGCGTCAACATTGATTCGTCAACAGATTGGTAAATGAAACATTGAAAATTTGTTCTCTTAGTAGCTGGGAGCATGAAGATGGAATATATTTCAATTTATTGTAGCCCTTTGAAGGTTTACCCGAAGATATCTCAGATATCGCAGACGTTAAAAAAATCAGACAATGGAACGTCTCTACAAGAGAAACTCTACAGTGTACGATGTAGATGAAATTCGGAATAATTTTTGGTTCGAGTTGAATATAGAAATTGTGGAAAATGACGCAGATATTAAACGAGAATGGCCAACATTCCGACAGGATATGGCAGATAATCCGAAGCATACGCTCTCGGTGTGTGGGTTCGCTATGCACCAGAATATAACAAAACTGATTTTACAGGACGATAGTTCACAACTCTCCGAACTGTCTGCATCTGGCATCTTCATGTGACATTTGCAACTTTCAGGTTTCATGGCCTATTACGATACATCATATCTCCATGATTATGTTTTTAACCAGCCAAAATCCAAGAAAAGACGATCGATCCATATTCAACCGTTACTATGTGTAGCAAAGAGAAGGAAAGTGTGCATAATCGTATGCAGCGTGAAAAAGCCTAATCGAAGCGAAGTGCAGTTTTTTAGTGTCGTCCCCCTCGAGAAGAACTGATTATTTACTAGTTCTGTATATCCGAAAAACATGAAGATTTAAATTTTTATATTCAGTTATATAATGTTTTCGTTTAAAAATAAACTGAAAATTAGCACGAAAACGTGCAAAATCGGGAAAGAAGAAGAAAAAGACGAAATGACATTTCAGCTGTTTTTCAAAGAACGGCGAATCTAACATTGACAGCAAATGGAGAAAATCATCGATGAATGTTTCGACTTCGGTTTCAAATCGTGTTTAGAAATTATCGTATATTCTCTGATCAATTTATGATTAGTCGATGAATTGTTAGTTTATTTTCAAAAGGCACGCAAATGTTACCACTTTCCTTCTATATTCATTGAATAAATCAACATAAAAAGAGTTTCGCCCTTTTTCGATTTGTTTACTTTTATACTTCCTGTGTGAATTATAAAGATACGCCCTTGCGCATTTTTCATGAAATTGACTGGTTTTCGCTACTAAGACAAATCTGTGAGTAGTTTTATTGTCTCTTTTACTATTTCCAGTAATAAAAGGTTCGGTAACTATCTAAAATAAAGAAAATAAAAAGTTTCGCCCTTCCTTACCAGCAATTGAAGTATCGCCCTGTTTGTTGGCATGGAACACGGAGGGCGAAACTTGCGTAAACAAATGGAATGACAGTTTCGCCTTTTATAGTTCTTGGTATTACCAAGATTGAAATTTTTGTAGAATACGAATTTTTAGACAAAATTGTAGGATTTTGAAGCATTTATTGGTAGGAGAGAGATCCTCGATTTGTTTATTTTTGTAAGATACGTCCTTCTTTGAAAAACAGCTGATTTGAGTCCGCATCTTCTCACTCAATTCCGAATGATTTCCGAATCAACCGGTTGTAGGCGAAATTCATTCGGAATCGGTTGTTGCACTGGAGTTGGAATTGATTCGGAATTCCACATGATTTCCACATGGAATTCCGAATGAAAATTTCTCGCCGATTCGGAATTGATTCGGATTCCATTCGGATCTGATAATGTGGGTATCTGTGCCTAAGTTATGACCGACAAAAACCGTTTTGAATTCGACGTCAACATTTCATAAGGTCACATAAACCAATGAGAGTTTCTCTTTGTTTACTTTCTCTTTTGTTAATATCTCCTTAATTTTCACTTTCAAAATATTCGTATAGAATGAAAGACAATATTCCCATGTTTCTAACAGTACTAAATATACAACGAAGATTCGTATAATAACGTAGATATAGTCAAAAGAGAAAGTAAACAAATAGAATCTTATTATTTTCACGTTTCGTCTTTGACTCATCAATGCAGAGCAGTTCAAATTGAACTGCTTAGTGCTAAACTCGGCAGTTCAATTTGAACCGCTAAGCAGACGTAAAGTTTCTGCTACTTACAGAACACTTTTTGTTTTGCAACGGAGTGCAATGTCTTTTCTGACGTGCCGAACGAAAGAATCTGCCAATTGTTTTATGCCCTTTTGAAATGTTGACATCGAATTGTGCTAATTTCACTCTCAAGTCTTGCATATAATCGCGTCAGATCTAAATTTTAAAATTAGGACTCTCGTGTTTCTCATAGGGTAACAGAAGTATTTTGGCCCACTTTAGGATTGATTTTATTTTGGTCCACTTTGTCAAAATATCCACCAAATGTTGTAATATCTATAAAAAAAACCCTTCCGCAATAAGTAATTTATTGTGATTAGCTTCAAATTGATGCAACATGGGTTACTTAACATCGATAAATCCATAAAGTTTGTTAGGTGGGCCAAAATATATGAAATTTCCAAAATATATCTGTTACCCTAGGCAGTATGAAATAAGATTCTTATAGAATTTTCATAGAAGATTTTCATGACTTAATGTCACAATATTATGGGAAATACGTTTTAATTATATATGGTTTTTACCAATTATTACAAATCCTACTAGGTAAATGTGACATAAACACCCGCTACATTTTATCTGTAAAACACGTAATTCTTACTGGATTAAGCTTTAAACAGCTTCTAAATGCCGGTCCATTAAAATTTTATTGGAAATTAGGGTGGAAAATATTCACATAACTTTTCACGTAACTATAATGAAGACATAAAATATTCGCTCATCTTCTAATAATCCGCGCATTGTCCTTGTCTGTTTTCGCTGCACACAGTAGCGTATCTAGAGAAGGGCAAAAGGGGGCATTCACCTCGGGCGCAAAGTTTTTAGTGGAGCGATAAACCATCCTTGAGATCATTTTTTACTCATCCAAGCGATCTCTCCGGATTCCAGGCTGAAAAAAGGTCACAAAACCAACGATGGGGACGCAAAACATATTTTTCCTCGGGCACCAAATTTCCTCGATACGCCATTGGCTGCACATGATGGTGAGGGGGAATTCGAATCCCTCTGATACGAAGTCTGATTTAGAAATTCAACATCAAAGTTCTAGAACAAAATTCAATGTATGAATTTTAGATCTGAGCTCCGAACCTGAATTTTGAAATTATACTCTAACCCAAAATATTATACCTAAATTTAGTTTGAGCAATGAATTTTTAGATTCAACTTCAGGATTCATTCCAGAACTAAATTCAAAACCTGCATGAGGGAACCAGATTCTCGAACTGAATTCAGTTCCTTAATTATTTTCCTTCAGGAACCAGGATTGTGAGAGTGAGTTTTGGACACTTCGTATATTTTGGCCCACCTAACAAACTTTCAATCTTACACTGATGTAAAAACATTTTTGACTCAAAATCATACACTGCGGAAAATGCATATAAAGTTTCGTAAGCTATGAACTTATGAACCAAGTAGAATAGAAGACAGTTCCATTAGGTGTTATAGAGTTTCATAAACGATTTTATGTCAAACGACTTGCATTTACCTAAATGTTAAGGTCATCATTCGTTACCTAAAATTTGGGAGATGCGCTTTAGTTGATTTTGGGTAGGTTTTGACCCAAAATTAGGTAGCGGCTGGTAAGAGTGCTCATCTCACAGTACCCCAACTTCATTTCTCATCCTACTACGATTCTTGATTTCTTGTAAAATTTAGAAGTAATAATGATTTACATGAATAAACATATGATAATTACTAAATAGGAATTGAAACCTAATTCAAAACATTCATCGATGTTGCTGTCAACAAAAGTTTCGCACTACTTTAGAAAACAACTGAATTTGTTAACGTTTAAAATATATTCGTACCTTTTCAAATATTATTACCGAAAACTTCAAAGCATTTTTTTTCGATGCGTGTTGACAACAGTGCTGTCAGAGAAGAAACTGATTTTGCGACCAACTGGATTATCCTTATGGAATCCAACACAAAAACTAAAAATCGGTATATATCTGTATGAAAATAGAAATATCGGTATTTTGAGAGCGCATATCTGTATTCCTGTATCGAGTCCAAAAATCGGTATAAATATCGAGAAATCGGTATAGTTGGCAGCGCTGGTTGACAATCAAACGCCGATTTATGTTCAGTATAGTGATGCCATTTTCACATATTTTTCAACAATTTTGCGGATTTCTAACGAGCGCTAATGCCCCGTTTACACTTCTGCTGGCTGCCAGCATGCTGGTGTCAGTGTACTGCCCTCTGAGGAAAAAAACGTTCAACGGTGGTCCTTCGTTGGTCTAATACTTTGGATCATTGGACCACAGTTGAACGTTTTTTCCTAAGAGGGCAGTACACTGACACCAGCATGCTGGCAGCCAGCAGAAGTGTAAACGGGGCATAAACATCTTTTCCATGCTGCACAATTTAGCGAATTTTTAGACCTTTGTCATATTGCTTAGATTATCAAATATCCATAAACGGCCCCTACAAGAGAATTAATTATGTCATTTTTGATGATTACTAAAGTAATAACATTCCAAATTTGTATGGATCATTACTGCCCTTACACGCTTATTAAAAATGACATTACTTTTTAGTAATTATATTGTTAATGATCGTTTAAGACAGCGCTGCCAACTATATCGACTTATCGGTATTTATAATAAAAATACCGATAATTTCAGTTCTTTGTTTGGTTCCATAGGGTTAAACCAGATGGAGCGACCTTTTTGTTTTCCTTTTTGCTCGCAAAACCAGTCCTGTACAGATTGATTGTTTCGCCAAAGAGATTTTTGAAAAAAATAGTTGGCAGCTCTGGTGTAAGGGCCGCTTTCAGAGATGCCAGATATTTTCATAGGAAATCTGTATTACTCTCTATTAAAAATCTGTATTTATCTGTATTCACTAATAAAATTAAATTTAAACAATAAAATGCTGTTTAAAGATGTTATGCCAACACATTATGGCTGTAGAATGGTAGATTCAATGAGTAATCATTCTTTCCATCTGTCTGTTGGAACAGAAAGGTCAAATTCCACAAAATGAATGTAATGCCAAGACATTGCTTCTCGGCACTGCAATCAAATACTAGTAGATTGCTCATACGAAAAACTTTTTATTTTGCTTCTTGTGAAATCCGTATTAAATTTATAAAATCTGTATCAAATCTGTATTCTGTACGCGTAGGAAAAAAATCTGTATAATACAGACAAATTTGTGAAAATGGCATCTCTGGCCGCTATAGATTATTAATGTCGTTTTCGCTTAAGAAAACTGAAACTGACTCAGGGTAGTTTCAACAAACAAAAACTTTTCACAAAACTTTGTTGATTTCGCACTAAGCAATCCTGATATAACAACCAGGTTCGAAGCTGACTCGATTTTCAGTTCAACGACGTTAAAACTAGCTTCAAACAAACGGTTTGACAGCAGTTAGGGTGGAAACTGGGTTAGGTTTGGCATCAAGCGAAAACGGCATAATCTTTGTCCAATTTTACAAAAAACATCAATATTTATTCTGGCATCCCTTACTATGTTGGCACGTTTGTTTACAGTCTGTTAGTGAGAATCCACGCTGAATATGAATATTTAATTTTTATTAAAGTTGTTAAAACCAATTCAGGCATATTGAAGTAGTTATACAAGATCAACAGATGGCAAATATTATTATACAACCATCCCTAGTTCAGCTACAGGGACACTTCAAAGAAGTAGTAGAGAATATTTTCAATCGGTGGACGGCACTTCGACTCGCAGTAGAACATGGAATGGGTGGATCCTTGGGGGTGAACGTAAGTCAACGGCATTTATAACCAACAATTGTTTCATGAATCTGTTTTCAGACTGCTATCGAGATCATAGATTATATTACTTGTTTCTGTACAGAAAACAAAATCGACTCGCATGATTTAAGAGAAGTTCTAGAGGAGATCATGGACCAAGAATTTGAAACTATCTGTGAAGATGAGTCTATTGATGGTAATTGTTTGGGTTGAATAAACTGAACAGTATCGAATTTGTTTCTAACTTATTTCAGAAATTAGCGAAATTTTGATCCGATATCTATGTTTATTGAAAGAGAACAAAATCGAACAAGTGAAAACGGAATTATCTCGATTGGGACCATGTGAAATTTGGATCAAATCAGGTAATCGAATTCAAGCCCGTACATTGGATGATAGCAGTGGTAGCGAAGACGAAGAAATGGACTACCAAGATCAAGATATGGAACCCTTAGCAATGATTGGAGCACTTGGCTCGAGTTCAACACCAAGTACCCATGGATCTACCTCAGACTTTTTAGAAGAGGACACGGAACCTGGTTGGACTCAGGTTCGCAATAGAAGGCGGAAATAATGGCGGAAAGATATAGGCTGTAAATAAATTGCGTCAATAAGAATAATGTTGTTTCGTGGTTTAACTTTGCTGATTTTATAATCATGTAACTATTTTTCATCTTCAAAACTACTGATATTCCAGTCAGAATCTTCTTCTGGTTTGTGTACTTCTATAACGGTTGAAGACAGCGGTTGTACAACCAAATTCGGCCCATTCGATGCTTGGCTTTCCAAATTGAAGAATACTCTCTTTTTAGGAACTGGTCTCGGTTGCAATAGACTGGAAATGTTGTTTTGCTCAGATTCAGCCTGCTCATGCTTGTATTCCTGAGCGACGACTATTTTGGGTGGTGTTTGAATTCGCTTCACTGGTGTCTCGAGTAATCGTTCTAAATTCCGCTCATACTCAAGACTGTTATCAAACGTATCGGGCGCCGTATTGATCTCTGCTTGAACTGTTATTATATCTTCGCCAATGAGCTTAACTTCGGGAGCCTCTGCCAACATGGACGAATCGTGCACAGATTTTACTTTGAATGGATTCGTTGGAGAACTAGGGCCAAATGCCAGTTGTTGATCAGGAATAAACTTGAGCCTGTTGGGAAGAATTTCAATGAATGATTTTCTAGTCACATTTGATCGCGTTTTGGTATTTGATTTTACAATCGGACCAAAGGGCTCTCGTTTCTCATTATCTGTTGGATGTTTGGCGGAGTTTACTTTCGAAAACGGTTCCATCGAATTCTCGATTTTGTTTCTCGCTAACTGATCCACTTTGGCGACCAATTGATTTCGTACAACAAAATAATTTCGGTTTTTCTTCTTGTTGGCGTCTCGACGTTCTGCTAGAGCAAATGATGCGGCATCGAGATCTTCTTTCAGTAATAATTTACATTTGGAATCTATTCCTATTCCTTTGAGACGACTCTTGAAAATACTTAATATCAATTTTTTTGGTGAAACGGGAGCTTTTTGATGTTTGTTGATATTATTCGAATTTATAGCATGTGGACTCAAAACCTCACTTAACAATACTTTATTTGATGATTCTAGTTCCCTTATTTCTTCATCAGATACCGATTCTTCAAGATATGTATTATTAGATTTGCTTTCCGTTACTCCAACTATTTCGCCTTCTTCGGACTTTTCCGAAAAAGAAACTAACGTGTCTGAGTTACTAGGTTCTGGTAATACAACATGTATATTATTTTCTGAGGGGTTCGCAATCTTTTGACATTGGTTTGAAGTATTTGTGGACGATTCTACCTTTTTAACTGACGATGAACTTTGCTGAATCATCATTTCAAACTGCTTGATTTTTTCCTCGTAAACCAACTCGATATTTTCCACTGTTTCACGCACCTGTTGTTGACTTTTCTGATACATTCGTTCAAGTTCATGAAATCGTTGCTTCCATATGTTATCAAAAACTTGATTCTGATCGTCAATAACCAACGAAGGCTTCGACAATAAAGCTGGAGGATTCATAATATCTCGTTGATCCAGCTCCCGTAACACTTCGGTTATGTTCTGACGAATGTTTTCAATCTCTTGATTGAATTGTTGGCGTTCCTGAATCTTCCAGCATTCAAACTCTTGTTTTTGATCGTTTAAGATTGTTTCAAGACTAGATTTAGATATGTAATCATTCGGTAATAACTGTTGCTGCATTGGAGATGATGTATCACATGTTGGTATTCTTGAAATATATTTTTCTTAATGTAAGATTTCAATTGAAAGTTTTAACAAAACAATTCTTACCTTGCTACATTATCGGTACGATTAGTCTGTACTTCCTTTTCATTTACATCTTTTAAATCGTCCAGATTGGTTTGAATACCAACATTGAGACGCTCACGATGTGGTCGGTACCTATCGTATTGTTTTATGTCACTTGTTCGTTCCTCATGGTTGCAACTATGGCAAATATACTCTTTTTTACGTTGATCCATTAAATTTTTCTCCGCTGCATTTAGCCGTTCCTTGAGTTGTTTAACTTCTAATTCTAATTTGATGGTGTTGATTAGATTAGTGTCTGTTTCAGATAGCTTGCGATCGGAGCAAGATTTCACTTCACTTGGGACAGTACGAACATCAACATGCTTTCGAGTAATGTGAGCATTGAGAAGCTCTAAACTTATAAAATTTTTTGTACATTTCGAACATGGATAAACAATTTGTTGAGTAGGATGTTCTTCCATTTTTTGCAATTTTCGATGCAACGCTATCAACTCTTCATTCTTTTTTCGGCATGTTTTTTCCAGACGATTGTTCTCCTTTTGAACATCCTGAGCTGTATTTCTTATTTCTGTAATGGTCTCATCAAGGAACTGCTTACAAAACATCAAGTATTGAATGCTGAATTGAGCTAAAATAAAGTATTTTCCAATCGCAGGGTCCAATATTCGATTCTGGAGCACTGATCCGATGGAAACTTGCGAAATGTGCGGAATGAACTCGTCTAACTTTTCGTAATCCTTTTCCGAAACTACTGCGTATGGCTCGATCGATGCTGCGATATGTTTTTTATTATATAAGTGTATGGCTTTTTGTTGAAACCTACCAATGAATCTCCAATCAATACATTGTCCTGTAGAAAGTTCCCTAATTGTAAAACCTGCTTCACGGGCAATTTTGGGAAAATTGTGATTCCATTTGTGAGCCATTGACATCTCTCTTAGAAAAAAAAATCAACACAATTAATTTACCATCATAACGCTTATTTTTATTTGTATTTATTCAATGCAAACATACAAAATCGAGCCAAACAATTCGTTGCCATGGTATTGATCAGATACGCTAATAACTGCAGTACTAGTCTTACCACGTGCAATTTAACCTAAATGCCTAACCATATTCTAACACTATAATAATTCTACTATCCCTTCTAGCACCAATGGTTCTACATCGCGATACTTGAACATATGAATTGAGCCCGCGGCAATGTTTATTGTATCATGCTCGGCGCTGATCGAAAATTCAGCTACGTTCTCCTTAGCCCGAATAAACACATAGCTGTCTATATTCGGGACAACTTTCCGCACTTGTTCATCATCCTGATGATTCTGAGGCATATGTCTAACCGCAAGCTGATAGAAATGAGTTTCGACGCCTTTGTAGAAATCTGTCGCAAACTGCAACTCTCCTGAGGACAATCTCTTCTTGTCTATCGAGCGCTTAGATTCCTCTTCAAGTATATGAAACGCATATTCTTCAATTTTCTGCAATCTACACCGATGGTAGCTAGCCAAAACGTACCTAATCCGTTCGACTTCCATTCGATGCGCTATATATAACATTTCATTTTTATTTGTGTTGGCTAAATTCTCTTCCATATAAACCAGCTGACTCATTACCATGTCCACGATAGCATCCTCATATGGCAGAATTTGAACGGCAAATTTTTCATTGATCCAGGCTCGCTGCAATGTATCCAGTACCTGAAAATTATTTTCATATGTACAGGATGCACTATACTTCTAACAATTTATTGACCAATTATATACCTGTTTGGATGTCATCGGGATTTCCTCATCGGTGTCATCATGGTTATCCTCTTCCCCTAAGGCTACCATCTGTGCCACTAACCGGTCATCATCTTGATTGAAGTCTGACTGTGCCATTGGTACCGTTTCCAGTAACTTAAGCTAAAAAATATCATGCATACCTACTAATCCAAAAATATAAACAAACCTAATTCGATTCTATTAAAATGCTCGCGCCGCTTAATCTTTGTGCATTTTTGCTTTAATCGATTAATCGATTATTAAGCAAATATAATCAGTACACTGCTAAAATTCAACACTTTTTTTAATATTCATATTCAATATTCTCTAGACTCTTCAAGAGATCAAGTGTGTTCATATCGGTCCTAAGAGGTATTTCCAGACAATGGACTTGCGGATCATCAAACTAAACCGAACTAAACTGATTAAAAGAGAGGCGATGACGTAAACAAGATTTTCACATTGAAAACTCAACCAGATAACTTGAATGAAGTAAACTATGTGCATCAAATTATTTGAAATCTGATATCTAATTGGTGATATTTAAATGACAGATTCTAAATCAGTTTAAATCTAGTTTTTTTTTAAATCAATTTATTTGTACTCGTTTGACAAATCGACCGTAAGTGTAAAGCTGATTGAATATAAGGTGTAATACATTAGGAATTCATATTTTGTTTGGTTGAAAGAATTCTATTGTACTATCTAAATGTTTTGATGTGCTTTCATTTGAATGAGATTTTAGATTTTTTACATTTGCAATTAAAATGTCGAGGTAAAAAATTAATGCAAAACACTTTAGCGACCCTTACCCGTGACAAAATTATTGTCAATCCAATGTATTGTCAATACAGTCAATCCAATTGTCCAATAACTTGAGTTCGCATTTTTCGAAAAAATCAAGCTTTTGGAGCTTCAAATATTGACAAATTTTGACAATATTGTCGTCAATCCGATGAAGTTTTCATTACACAATCAAAAGCATTGTCAATACTCCAATATTGTCAATAATACAATAATATTGTATAATACATATAATAATATTGTAATAATACAATAATATTGTCTCGTATGAGGGCCGCTTTTAGTCCAAACTGTCGATTAATATCAGTGTACTGCCCCGCATACGCATGGCTGCCAGACGGCTGACTAAACGCTGCCAGCTGGAAAAATATGGCTGGCAGACATTCTGGTAACCGGCTGCCTCACCGCTGCCAGGAATACAACTCAAACGATACAACCGTATCCACCAGGATTTTTCCACATTGAAATCTTTGACATTTTCAGCGAAGGTGAGAAGATGAAAACGCTCGGCTAACTTGGATACAGGCGACTTTGTTTTGTCAAATTGGATTTGACAACCGTAACTGAATCAATTTTGGTAGCCTTCTGGTGGCCATGGCTGCCCAGGTAGCCAAAACGCTATGCGGGGCAATGGTTCGGTACACTGCAGAAAAAGCACAGAAAAGTTCACTTATGAACCAAGTAAAAATTAATTGCGTTAAGCGTTGGAGATTTGAATAAATTGTCTTATGATTTCTCGTGTTTTTTTTTCTGATAATTATAATATGATAGATACGCCACTGTTGACCATCGTTTTATCTGAATTACTAATAATCAATCTGTCAATATTTACTTTGAAGAATTCAGGATGACGCGGCACACACAGAGACCCAGTTATAGAAGTAATTGTAAAAAAATGTTTTCTCTTTCGTCGATGTAGAAACTAATACTCGAATGATCCTAGTTCGTCAGAAATTCGTCTTCAATCTGAATGCTGACAGATGGCTATTAGCCATTTGTAGAAGAAAAAAAAGTGTGTATTGCATTCTATAATTTTTCACAAATGTTGTCTTGTGCGCGGTCTCATGCTTTCCTTATAGGCAAAAATACGAACGAGTAATTTCGGATCAGAAATTTTCGATTACCATAAGACAGTCAAAATAATTCAGAAAATAATACTGCAAATTATATGATTTTCGTTAAAGGCTGTCCATAAAAGACGTCACGCTTTTTTTTCGGTTTAATGGATAAGGCGCTGGTCTTACAATTCAGTTGTCGTATGTTAGAGCCCCGACCTGGAAGGATTCGTAGTGTCAGTAGAATCGTAGTACCAGCCATGCAATGGTTCTGTACACTCTGAATCGGCTGCGAAGTCTTTTGAAACAGAAGGTCAAATTCCACTACAGGAATGTAATACCAAGAGCTTTGAGCTTGATCAGTGAATTTTAAATCACATCGATCAATATCGATGATAAAATGATTCTTGATTTATGTAAGTTCAATCATTGGATGATTCGATAAGCTTTGATGTTGGTGGAGGAAAATCACATATGATCAAGATAAGAAATGACATGATCTACGTCTGAAATCATTGATCTCCCGCCCTTTTTCAAATGGAGTACAATTGAATAAACTGCATCAGAATCAGATAAGTGAAATTCTTATGATATACTATTATCAATGCTAGAAAATCAAATTACTGAAAAAATTGTCAGTGCATAATTTAAGTTAAACCGTTTGAAGGCATCTTCTTCTTTTTTACTCATATTAGGCAAAATTTATTAATTTCGCTAATTTACTCGCTCCTCCGTGCACTTTTGCTGATCACAATAGAAATAATTTCCTGCATAATTCATTTCCGAATTTACAAGAAGAAGCTTTTACATCAACAAATACACGTTTTCCTATAGAATGTAAACATTTATTGTGGAGATTTTTCCAGGAAATATGGCAAAGCAGTCACCCCTTGCGGCGTGGACAGCCCCTTAACATATATTTCAGAGAACCGTAATGTATCGAGAATAGATCATAACGGAAAGGATTTTTTTTTTCTTTGAATCAAGCTCAAGAGCTCACTTTTTTGCTCGAACCAATCATAAAAAATGAAAATACTATTTATGTGATTAGTTAGTATGGATGGAATTATTATGCAAAATGTTCCAACATGTTCACTACAGTTGAAATTTTCATTAGAAAATTTCCAAACATAATTACACAACAAAAATTTAAGTATCACATTATCGAGAATTTCACAACTGTAATATAAATTTTGAGCGATAGACTTGGAAAATTTTCCTTCTGTATCATAAGGCTAATACGTAACAATTCTTCATGACTTGATCAAATGACAAAAAATTTCGTGGATAAATTTAACTTTTTGTTAAAGCTTGACATTTCGGTGTTTAGATTTTATGGATTAGAAAAATTCGACTAAAATCGTCGATCCAATTCAGAATTGGATTTTTTTTTATTTAAATGCACTGGAAATAGAGCGATTACCAGTAGTATAATTGAAATGTAGATGAGAAAAATTTCGAACTACAAAATATTCTCACATGTGGATTGTTTTTTCATCAGTTATATAAAAACAATTTTAATTATTGACAATTGAGTAACTACTAGGCTGTCAGATTTTAACCAAAAGTTAGAAATATTCACGAAATGATCCACAGCCTTACGTGGTTCATAAGCCCCAAGCTTACTTTCAGTCAAAGAAAATGTCCCAATAGAAAGTTTTAATACATTGTCAAACGATGTTAGTTTCTCTAGAAATTCTTCTTTCGTTCTGTGTTTTGCCATTATTATATCACTATTTTAAGTGCAGAATAAACCCAAAATAAGCCGCAGTTTTAGTTAAATTGAACTACTCGACAAAAAAAACCGATCAACTGTCGAAATGAAACTAAAAGTCAAAATAATTCGCGTGATGGCTCACGGCCTTAATCTCTTACGAATCAGAATCGAACATGTGCTTCCAGCACATTTATAATTATACATATTGAGTACTTATACCCTTTACCCTTTGTTGTGATATGTCTAGAAAAAAAGGTTCACTTTAGGCTCTTTCCCCAAAAGACTAATCGTGTGCGCATTTTAGCAACCATAAGCCAATCAGAATAATAAATCAGGATTAGAATTAATCATGAGCCAATCCACAAACGGCTGCTCTATTAAGACTGTATATTCATTCAATCGGCTGGTAAGGACCATAAACAGATAAAACATCACAGTTTGTCTTGCTACTATATTTAAAAAAATAATCAAATGGTTACCCAACATAAACAACATCAACTAAGAGCACACTAGGAATTGCATTTAAGCCTTTTCATCGGATGCATTCGTAGCATCTGATACAACCGACTGAGAATCAGCTGGACCATGGTTCGAGTGGTCGTCCTGGCAGGAAAGCGACGGGAAGGTCTTGTACAGAGCAGCGCGGTATTTCGGATGGCTGATACCGTAAACAATCGGATTGTAGACGGCATTGGCCTTGGCGAAGACCGATCCCCAGATAGTGGCCAGAGGGCTCAACTTGGCAGTTCCTAAGACTCCAGTAAAGTTGATGACCAAGTACGGAGTCCATGCCATGAACCACAGAGAGATGGTGACCAGAGCTACCTTAGCCAACTTGATTTCAGCGCTGGTTTGTTGAGCCTCCGAGGATCGCAGCGAAGCGACGTTCATCTTCTTGGCCTGCTCACGCATCTGTTTCTCGTGGGCGGATACAGCCTTCAGGATGAAGTAGTACGAGTAGATGATGGTGAACAGTGGCAGCCAGTAGCAGAAAACGGCGTAGACCAGGATGTACGATCGGCTGAGCCAGTCCTTGGTCAGGTAATCAGTTCCACAGGCAGTCATGTTTCCTTCCGGGACATATCGGTTCCATCCAAACATTGGAGCCAAGGTCCAGATCAACGAGAACAGCCAGATTCCAAGGATTCTCAACAGAGCGCCATTGTTGGTCATGGGCTTCGCTGACAAACCTTTCACGATGACATTGTATCGGTCAAACGCAATCATTGTCATTGTCCAGATCGATGCACAGCCGAAGATTGAACCGAACATGGCGTACAGTTCGCAAGCGAAGGCGCTGAAAGACCAAGTCTCATGGTAGCAGTTGATTACCATCGGCGGTGACATCGTAAACATCATAAAGAAATCCGAGAAGGCCAAATTGACCACCAGTAAGTTGGATGGGGTGCGGAGTGATTTGGTGGTTGTGAAGATGTACATCACGCAACCGTTGCCGGCCATCGATACGATTCCGAGGCAGAAGATGGCAAATCCCAGGATTGAGTGCCACAGTGGATTCATCGGTGGAAACTGGTTCCAGTGCGGGTGCACTAGATGGAGAATTTCAGGAGATACCTTGTCGACAACGGTCATATTGCCGCCTCCCGACTGCCAGGCTTCATAGTGTGGTTCCACGAAAGCTGCCATTGTTTCTTCCTTGGTGATTTTATTGAATAAATGTTCTGAAGAAAATCGTTGGTTAGACGAACTACTCCAGATTTGCACTTTGTACTGTCGGTGGTTGCTTTTCAACCCCAAAACACGACTCGAAAGTGTGTCAATGTGCCGTGGTAATTTATATGAAAGCTCTAATTAGATTTAAGATCCTCCTTGAACTTAGCGAAAGGGATAATTGGTGGAAAATTTGTTTTCCTTTTCTTCGTAAAAGCAGCTTAGCATCTTACCCCTTTTGCTTTGACTTGCATAAGCACATGTGCTTCTTCGAGTATTCCGATGCACACAGGAACAAACTATTATATCTGTCGGTCAAAATCTGACGAAGCTTGTCAACTGTTAATTACAACATGGTGCAATTTTAACATTGTAATCGTCTTATAATACCACTTCAGTTAGGCATTTTTAAGAAGTGTTTATCGATTTCTCTGCATTAGAATATTAAGCTTATTCAGTATTATGCTAATATCAGATAAGAGAATTAGAATAATTTCATATTAATGCAATTTCGTTGTAGTCACTATCGACCTGTTTCCAGATTTGTTTTCGTTGGACTACCAGAACTTATTTGAATTTTGACTTGCAAAATAACCGAAGCACTATGTGTGGAATTTCTTTATCAACCTTAAAATATGTGACGCATTTCGAGCATCACTTGGAAAAGAAACAAACAACTCATAGACAATTGATAACATTCGAAGGTTTGTGCGAAGATATAGCAAAACTTCTTGTAAAAGGATTGTGACGATATACAAAGAATGCGATGTTTTCACACCTAATTCAATTACTGTTCGTTGCTATAAAACTTAAAAATGCTGTCACAATCGTCTGAGTTGTAATTTGGTGCTGCAACAGTAACCATTCAGTTCTTAGTGAAAGTCTGAAGTAGTTCGTCTAACAAACGATTTTCTTCAGTCTTAGCACACGTACTACACAAGTTCAAGTACAATTTTTTATAAAGTTACCAATAAAACTTTGCCAAAAAAGGAACAATGGCAGCATTCGTGGAGCCACACTATGAAGCCTGGCAGTCGGGTGGCGGCAATATGACCGTTGTCGACAAGGTTTCTCCTGAAATTCTCCATCTAGTGCACCCGCACTGGAACCAGTTTCCACCGATGAATCCACTGTGGCACTCAATCCTGGGATTTGCCATCTTCTGCCTCGGAATCGTATCGATGGCCGGCAACGGTTGCGTGATGTACATCTTCACAACCACCAAATCACTCCGCACCCCATCCAACTTACTGGTGGTCAATTTGGCCTTCTCGGATTTCTTTATGATGTTTACGATGTCACCGCCGATGGTAATCAACTGCTACCATGAGACTTGGTCTTTCAGCGCCTTCGCTTGCGAACTGTACGCCATGTTCGGTTCAATCTTCGGCTGTGCATCGATCTGGACAATGACAATGATTGCGTTTGACCGATACAATGTCATCGTGAAAGGTTTGTCAGCGAAGCCCATGACCAACAATGGCGCTCTGTTGAGAATCCTTGGAATCTGGCTGTTCTCGTTGATCTGGACCTTGGCTCCAATGTTTGGATGGAACCGATATGTCCCGGAAGGAAACATGACTGCCTGTGGAACTGATTACCTGACCAAGGACTGGCTCAGCCGATCGTACATCCTGGTCTACGCCGTTTTCTGCTACTGGCTGCCACTGTTCACCATCATCTACTCGTACTACTTCATCCTGAAGGCTGTATCCGCCCACGAGAAACAGATGCGTGAGCAGGCCAAGAAGATGAACGTCGCTTCGCTGCGATCCTCGGAGGCTCAACAAACCAGCGCTGAAATCAAGTTGGCTAAGGTAGCTCTGGTCACCATCTCTCTGTGGTTCATGGCATGGACTCCGTACTTGGTCATCAACTTTACTGGAGTCTTAGGAACTGCCAAGTTGAGCCCTCTGGCCACTATCTGGGGATCGGTCTTCGCCAAGGCCAATGCCGTCTACAATCCGATTGTTTACGGTATCAGCCATCCGAAATACCGCGCTGCTCTGTACAAGACCTTCCCGTCGCTTTCCTGCCAGGACGACCACTCGAACCATGGTCCAGCTGATTCTCAGTCGGTTGTATCAGATGCTACGAATGCATCCGATGAAAAGGCTTAAGCAGTTGAATTTCTGATGATGATGGACGACAAATGACAGAAACCTTACAATAGTTAGAAAAATAAAGCAAATTTTGAAGCAAGCAAGATTAATTTTGTAGTTTTTTTTTCTTCATGTATGTTAAATTTAGTTCCATAAATTCTGGTGCTAGTCGATACCTTTTTCTTTGAAGAGAGGTAGTCTCTTTACCATTCAGCGTGGCTTGGGGGATAATGATTCAGTAATCCCTTCGTTCATTGATTTGTCGTCACTGTTGTTACTTTCGCTGTTTTAGTGGCTAAGGCTTGCTTGCGACTAAATTTGGACGCCCCTAAATCTCTGGAAATACTGAAGTATTTCGTAGACTGATTTTGGTGTGTATGTTCATTGTGTAAAATCAATTTTTGATGGTACTACTTGCTTTTAGATCGAGAATGGCGTCCAAAGAAGAGCAAGTGCGAAAAGCAATTGTGCGCAATCGCAATGAAAATCCGGATCTATCAGTAAGAAAACTGTCAGAAAAACATTGTTTTCTTGCATGCACAGTCCATAACGTTCTTAAATCTTTCGGTACACTGGGAGTGGAACAAAAATGGATCTCAGGAACCACCAGAAAGTCGCGAAGATGAAGTAAATATCGCAGAAGATACCAGATCTTTCGGTACGTACAGTGACTATCAAAACAAAAATTTCTCCAGCAAGCGAAAACTGTATCGTACTGTATGAAAACCGTAATGATAAACAGAATGTGACGGCTAAAACCCGGGTTCACAAGTTGTAACGCGAAGATTTAACAAAGGGTTCCGCGTGATAATGGACGATGAAACTGTTCTGGAAAACTTTAGCAGCTTCCTAGAATGTATTTTTGAATGTTTTCCGAAAAATATTTGGTTTGATATGCAATATGCAGCTGTGGTCGAAGAAGCCAAAGCTTCATCACTACCGGGACAGTAAACAAGGAAATATACAGTGAAATAAGCTTTGAGAAGTGTTTGTTACAATTCCTACGCAGCCATGGCGCTCCCTCGTTATTCTGGTATGATTTTGGCATCACTACGCCAAAGATGTTTTGGAATGGTATAAAGCGAATGGAGCTCATGTTGTACCGAAAGAGGTAAATCCACCTCACAGAGAGGACATCTCCTGAGAAGAAAACTCTCTCAATATAAACAATTCTTCATGCAGCCTAACTGTAATTAGTTCTGAGATGTCTAATAATGCGAAATTAAATGAGTAAAAATGCATCTTGGATTCAGATAACAGCGAATTTGTGTTATTCCAAGTTGAATCTGTCCAGATTTTGTCATGACAAGCTTTGTTGTTGTTGGAGGCATCGTTATAAGTTTTTTTTTTGTTATATTTTTGTCTTTATTATCAATTAGATTGTTAGTGTCGTACCATTCTATAGTTATCAAATTTTAGCTCAGGAGTTCTGGTATACTTGGAGCCGGCGTGGAAATGTTTTTGATATCCTTGGATGTAGATATTCGCATTTTCAATGTTAATGTCTACTATGACATTCTCAAAAGTAAATGTTCATATAATAATTTAAATGGTTATAATCCGACTGATTTATTATTATTATTAACTTTTAGCGATACATTTGTATAAGTCATTCCCTGCACATGAAAAAGCCTAATCGTCAACTCACAACATCGTCACAATCGTTTGTATATAATTGTTTTCCTTTACTTGTTTCCACATCTTTTTTTTAATATAAACCGCTATTTGTAAAAAACTGCACGGTTGCATCTGAGTGGGATTTCTAAACTGATGTCTCGAACGAAACAAGTTTCGGCTCAATGGCCGTACAGGTTGAGGTTATTTAGGGGTTAAATCCCTAAAGTTTGTGTTAGATGCAAACACCGTTTTGCCTATTTTTACGTTTGCTCTTCGAGTCATCAATTTTTAAATATTGTCCATAAATCAATTACATCACTCAAAAACATTGAGAGCAGAAACCGGATACGGATTCAATACAAGAATCATTAACTTTTTACAAGAGCCACTACAGTGCTCATTTCACTATGCGTGATACTAGTAATAGGTCAAATCAAGTGAAGTGATGTGAAAGTGGAAGGGGAAGTGAGAACGGTAATAAGCGCCCTTATTCTGAATAACGACGTATTGATTTTTCGATCGAATGTGGTTCGATCGAATCATAGCTACCTTTGATTTTGCTAGCGTTATGGGGAATACAAATGAAATACGAGGGAAAAAACGATACGACGTTATTCAGAATAAGGGCGAAGGGCCGATATGAGAGTGACATAAAAGTGGAAGTGGAAGTGAGAACTGTGTCTAGGATACGGAATATTTACATCTAGCAGGTTATAACATTTCTCGTAATCCAGAAGGCCATGAATGAATAATAAGAATAACGATACACGATTCGATGCCTTTGTTTAATTGTTGTTTAAGTAAAAAAAGAAAAGTTCGACCAAAAGCTAAAAAATCATCCAAACTGATAATTTAGTTGCTCACTGATGGGTTTCGTAAAATTTGTGTTCCTTCTTCTACACGTATTGGGTCTCATACGATAGCTCCAGAAAGTTGTCATATCGTCCGTTTTGTAAAGGTTATACTGTGGATCGTCACTTGTGTCCCGGCTCATGTAATAGTCCGGTTGCTTCCTCAGCGGCATACGTTCCTGCTCCTGTCGATGAATAGTTTCATACTGCTCCTGTGCTTGTTTTAAAATTTTCTCTGTTGCCTTCAAGCGAAACTGTTCGCGCCACAAATCCCGTTCCGATTCTAGAACAGTATCACGATATTTGAACAAAAATGACTGTACAGCTTGATGACTTACTCGGTTTGTTAACAAATCTACGACAAACAAAATTGCTGTCATATTCTGTCTCCGGCAGATCAACGCACTCCTGTTGTTCCGGTTCTTCGGGATCTACACGAAAGGGATAATTCTGGGAAAGACAATTTTTTTTCGCCGTTTGAATGTTTCCCGCGACGGACTGCATTTTTTATGAGTTGAACAATCTATTTCTTTCACAATTTACAAAAGTCAAACAACATGACACGGTTGCTTGGATAGTAAAAATAATTAACTCGTAGCGCGTGAATTGTTTGATCGATAATTTCCAAAGGCGGCTTAACACGGTACAATATTATTGTCAATACGTATCGGAATCGGCAAAACTTTTGGTCGTGTAGTGAAAACTTCTTCGGATTGACGAAAATATTGTCGGAAAATCAAAACTTTTCATCAATCCGTCAATATTTTCTGAACCATAAATGTGCATTCAACGCACCTCTCTGATTGTAGGCGTCGATTTCTAATCACTTGACACAAAATTTGGAAACAAATTACCATGCTGTTGGTTTGATGTATTGCAGCGGTATTGTCATTACTTTGAAGTGACAAGAAAATTGTTGAACTGTTTGGAAACGAGTGGTTAATAAATTTATGTTTTCCGACATTCTGTCTTTCTCATATAGAAAAGATATGCAAGCACTTTGGAAACCGGCTATATCGTTTGACTCTGCTCATCGAGATCGAAAAACGTCCTGTGTGTGTATGTACGTGCATGAGAGGGTAAGGAAAATATGTACCGGTTCACGACAACTTTGATTCAAATGAAAGGTCTGATTTTCCAGATCTCATTTCCAGAGTTTTATCTGGATCCGATTTCCGGTTTCGAATTATATAGTGTCATCTGCAGTTAGTTATACCGGTACACTCCCCTATCTACCACCACTACAATAAAATTCACTCTGATCTCTCAGAGATTACTACATTGATTTAAATTAAATTCAAATAAAAGGTCTAGTGGCTTCAAAAGTGACAGTCAAATTTTATCTGGTTCCGCTATTATAGGAAAATCGAATATTGTGAGTTGGAGAACTATAACTTTGATTTGAATATAAGTTCCCGGTTCAGCCATCTCTGAGTGAATTTAATGAGTCACAATTTATAATTTTTGACCGCTTTTACCTATCCTTTTGGTAATCGTATCGGAGATTGCTGTTATGCAAATTGCAAGTTAGTGTTATATATATTTAGTGAAGTAAACATGTCGAAAATCTTTACAAATGAAAAGTATTTGCGGGAATTTTAGTACTGTTGGTTCGTAACTTTGTTTTGAAAAAAAAAGTGCTACTGAAGCCCATCAACCTCTTGTTGAAGCTTCCAGAAAACATGCTCTAACGGCTGCTACTTGTGAACGATGGCTCAAACGATTCCAAAGTGGGGGGATTTCAGTTTCAAAGACAAACAGGTCAAACCAAAGAATTCAAAATGCTGAATTTCAAGGATTGTTGAACGAAAGCAAAATTGGCGGAAATTAATCGTTAGTCTACACGTCACGGGAAAGATTCAAAAAGTGGCAAAATGGTTTCCTCATGGGCTGAATAATAGACACCAGGAAAAGCGAAAACGTTAAGCGTAATTTTCCTCTCTCGACAGGAACCAAATGCACTGGTTCGTGACATCAACTGCAAACCAATCGCTGCGGAAAAAAACCGATGCTGGTCATTTGGTGGAAACAAAAATTGTCTTGTACTATGGGCCTGGGTAAACTGTAAATAATAATCGCTAGCGACAGCAAATGATGGAAGTGAATCAATCCATGCTTGAAAAACGACCAGCATGCTCCACAAGACAATAAGAGTTATTTATCACCAAGACAACGCCCCCGCACCGACAACGAAAGTGATCGAATTCATCATTTCTGAATTCAGATTGGATCTTTTGCCCCAACCACCATACTCCCCAGACTGGGTCCCTTTCGACTAACATTTGTTTTCACCAATGTGTCACGTACTTGCTGAGCAGAATGACTTCACGATAGAGATCGGGTTTAGATTCGGGTTCAGGTTCGGGTTTAGAATAAAATATGTTTAGAAATGCTATACAATCACTGTGAAAATCGATTTTTGAACCGGGGCCCGGAGGGCCGAATGTCATGTATCATTCGACTCAGCTGAGCTGACAAACTGAGCAAATGTCTGTATGTGTATGTGTGAATGTATGTATGTAAGTATGTATGTATGTGTGCATGTGACAAATAATGTCACTCGATTTTCTCAGAGATTTTCACAAACTCAGATTGAAATGAAAGGTCTTATGACCCCATAGACCTCTGTTGAGTTTTCATCTCGATCCGACTTCCGATTCCTAAATTACAGAGAGATAAGCACCAAATAAATAATAAAATTGTAACTCACTTTTCTCAGAAAGGGCATGACCGATTTTCACTAACTTAGATTGAAACGAAAGGTCTTATCTTCATCCTACTTCCGGTTCCGGAATTACAAGGCAATAAGTGCAAATCTTTGAGAAAATACACACTCATTTCTTAACCGATTCTTACAAACTGAAAAGTCTTAAAAATTTTTATAAATACCCCGGAAAGTTGATCCAGATCCGACTTTTGGTTCTGGCATTGAAGCGCGATAAATGAAAATTTATCAATTTCGTGAGTATTTTTGCAAAAGTGTTGGCGAAACGAGGTGCAAACTTTTATAAAATTTATTGGTAAACTCATCTAGTTGGCAAACCTTGTTAGTTAGTAGATATATAAATCTATTTTGAGACTATTAGTCCCCGGTTTCCGCTTCCGAACGCACCAGTAATAGAGAAGAAAAACTCTAAACCCGGAACTAACTTCTCGGGTTCGGATCGGTTACGGGTTGGGTTCTGATCGAGTACGGGTAATATTTTTTTACTTTCGATCGGGTGTGGGTCGGGTTCAAGTTTAAGAAACTGCTTACCCGACCATCTCTAATGTACGGCTGGATCGCTGCGAAAGATGAACAGTTCGTTCGACGTAGTATTCGTGAGTTGGTGGAAAGATATCCATAGCTTCCGAATGTAACTACTTTGAACATAATATCTTTCACCTATTACTTACAACCAACAATTTTTTTCCTCATCGATCTGTAATTCTGGAATCGGAAGTCGGAAAATTCAACACCTTTTATTTAAATCTAAATTTGTAAAAATTGATCTGTGGGAAACTGGATTTTGGTTTTCGTTCTCTGTATTTTTTTTTTCTTTTTTTTTTTTTTTCGCCTCGAACAGTCATCGGGCGCGGTTCGCTTTTTCGAGCGCTCCGCAAGTAATTTATATTTATTTATTTTTTGACGCGTAGCCTACATCGTGCGCGGGCTTTTTTCATAGCCTTTCGGACAAATTTTATCTAGAATAATGAAGTGCGGTGTAAAATCGTGTATTAATATTGACGATCGCTTCCTTTGGAAATGCGAATTTTGTGAAAAATCGTACCATTCAGCCTGCATCGGCGTGCAGCGGCATCAAGAAAATTTTATTCTGGCATTTATGGTACCAGTGTGTGCCGACTGTCAACATTTAATAAGCACAGGAGCTGAAACTCTAAAACTACTTCATCTACAGGAGCAACTTCTAAAGCACACAAAAAATCAAACGGAAACGTATCACCGGACCACTGCAGACATGAAAACCCATTACCTGGAAATATTCGACAGTGTCGAGCGCTTGCTCATCGACGTGAAGCAGTCATTGTCCAGTATCAGCAGAAACGACCACAACATTTGCGGTAAAGTAGGTCAGCGCATGCAGTCATTCGAGGCCTCGTTACACAGTGCCATAAAAAACGTTTGCGATTTTAGTAAAGTCAATGACCAGCACATCAAGGAAATGAGCGAACGGCTTCTTCGCCTCGAAGAAAAATTCTTACTACCTACCAAATCTGAAGTCCATGCAATAATACCTAACACTATTCTGGAAGAATTGAGAGATGAAGTCAAAGCAATATCGACTTCAATCTCCAGTATCGGAACCAAAGACCAAAATACCAAACCTAAGTCTCTAGCTGAAGAACTCAAAGAGAAGGAAATTCAAACATGCGACAGTGGCTGGCGCTTCATTGGAAGTAAAAAAATCTGGAAACGAGACTGGAGTGAGTATGACAAGAAACAGCGCACTCGACGGCTGCAAGAAAAACAAGCTGAAAAAGCAAACATCAGACGAAAACATCGGAAGCGGAAACAACAAAATAATACAAATTACAGTATACGCAGTAAAAACAACAACTACACCAACAACAGCAAACACGACAACAACAACAACAGCAACAACAACAGCAGCAGCAACAACAACAACGACAATAATGTGCACTACAACAGCAACTTGAACACTAATAGTAACAACACCTGCCACAACAATAACAATAATATGTCATTACAATATACCTTACCATTGGACAAGGACTTACTAGCAGCTGCACGGGTTCAATTCTCCGGGCATCCAGGTGCAGATATTGCCTCAAAATTCATAAATTTTCAAAAAGGTGAAACCATCAACCCTTACAAAGGAACAAGAATTATTCAAAACAACACTACTCCGGTCTTAGGAAGTAATGACATCGAAGCTGCACCATCCACTAACTATGATCCAATGCGTCCTCCAATTGTACGCCTTACTTCACAATCTGCAAATGGCGACGAACGCTTCTTGAAAGCAAGACTTCGTGACCCGAAAATAATGCACGTCGTCCGTCTGTATTTGTCATACATGAAAAATCAACAATCTACAGTATGCATCGAGGGTATGACACCAACTAGTATAAAAATGCTATTAGCATCAGAAGGCCTTCCAACAACACCTGACCACCTTCTACGAATCTTCATCGAAGTGCATCAGGAATATGGAATGAAACCTAAGGAAGCGCAGGCCGACCTGGACTCTTATGGGAAATTTTTGACAAGTGAACACATCCGCCGACTCCAACTAATCCGGGAAGCCGAACACAATTTTACAAGGCCGAATTTTCGGAAATAACGACGCCCTTTGACGAAGGAATAGAAACAGGAATTAGTAATGTAAGTATTCCAGAATTCTCAAATACTTCTTCGCTTCATAGACAAAATGTGACTGAAATTTTGGTCTATTGCCAAAATTTCAACCGCATGAAAAGCCCGGCCAAAATGAAAGAAATTCATCAAAATTTAATAACCTCCTCTTTCGACGTAATCCTTGGAACTGAAAGCAGCTGGGATGAAAGTGTTAGAAGCGAAGAAGTATTTGGAAATAATTTTAACGTATTCCGGCACGACCGAAATTTATCTCTCTGTCAGAAAAAATTTGGAGGCGAAGTCCTCATAGCCATAAACTCTTGCTTTACTTCTGAAGAAATTATTACTCCTAAATATAAAGAATTTGAGCATGTATGGGCCAAAGTCTCAATATTGGGAGAAGAACATATTTACTGCTCTGTCTACTTCCCACCCGAAAATGCGAACAAATTCTCTTTTGAATTATTCTTTCAATCTTTAGACACAATTATTTCGAATATGGAACCCGAAGTGAAGCTACATATTTTTGGCGACTTCAATCAAAGTAATGCGGACTTCATTTCTGACATTGAAAATGAATCAATCTTACTCCCAGTCGTTGGAGAAAACGAAACATTGCACTACTTTTTCGACAAAATTTCTAATTTTGGCCTACATCAAGTAAACTCCGTAAAAAATCAACAAAATGCATATTTAGACCTTCTTTTCACAAATTGCACAGAAGACTTTTGTGTGAACGCATCAAACCTGCCATTATGGAAAAATGAAGCATTTCACACCGCAATCGAATATTCATTATTTACACACAATGCATCCCTTCCCTACGACTTGGAATATGAGGAAGTGCCGGAATACAATAAAATTGACTTTGAAGAAGTCAAGTGTAGACTAAGTATAATAAACTGGCGGAACATACTGAGCACAGAAGGAAATGTCGACGTCGAAGTAAACAAATTCTATCACATTATAAACAAAATATTATCCGAAACTTTGCCCATGAAAAGAAGAAGAAAAAATCATAACAGCAAATTACCCGTATGGTTCAATTCACAACTAAAACATTTGAAAAATAGGAAACAAAAAGCACACAAAACTTACAAACAAGAAAAAAGTGACGCTCATCTTCAAAATTACTTAAATCTATGCAATCAACTCAAAATAGCCATTAACACAGCACACGAAGAATACAACCGCAAAATTGAAAACGGAATAAAGACTTGCTCTAAGAACTTTTTTAACTACACAAAAACTAAACTAAAAAGCAACAATTTTCCATCTCAAATGCACCTCGACGAACATGTAGGGAAAAATAGTACAGAAATCTGCAATCAATTTGCAAATTTTTTCCAGGAAGTATATACATCTTATTCAGAAACTGACCGTGACCGTGAATACTTCTCTTTCATACCTGCATTTTCTAGCTCCATCTCTGTAAACTATCTATCAGAACATGACATTTTGACAGCACTGAAAAACTTAGACGCCTCAAAAGGGCCTGGACCTGACAGTATACCACCAATATTTTTAAAAAATCTTGCTGAAGAACTTACACTACCACTACAACTAATTTTTAACTTATCACTTAATAAATGTACTTTTCCTAAAGCATGGAAATCTTCCTTTCTTGTACCAATATTTAAATCTGGTGCAAAATCTAACATTCGGAACTACCGTGGAATAGCCATTATCTCATGCATTCCAAAATTATTTGAAAAAATTGTAAACGAAAAACTTTTTCATCAACTTAAAAATGTAATAACAAACAAACAACATGGCTTTTTTAAAGGCCGCTCAACTACAACAAATCTTTTAGAATTTATGACATTCACTCTGAATGCAATGGACGCCGGCAACTACGTAGAAACTCTGTACACTGACTTTAGCAAAGCCTTCGACCGTATTGACATACCTTTACTTCTACACAAACTACAAAAATATGGCATAAAACATACTCTTCTGGAATGGCTCAAATCATACTTAACGAATCGTGTACAGGTAGTCCGCTTCCAAAACATTCTGTCTGAACCAATTAATGTAACATCTGGCGTACCTCAGGGTTCTCACTTAGGGCCTCTCCTTTTCATTTTACATATAAACGACATTTCCTTCATACTCAAAAATCTGAAAGTGCTTATATATGCAGACGACATGAAACTCTTCATGGAAATTAAAAATATCAACGACGCTGTAATATTCCAGAACGAAATCAATCTATTCCACATTTGGTGCTGCAAAAGTCTACTCCAACTCAATGTAAAAAAATGTAACTCAATAACTTTCAGTAGGAAAAATGAAACTATACCCACAAACATACATCTAGGAAATCAGCTTGTAGAAAAATGTAAAATTGTAAGAGATTTAGGCGTAATCTTAGACGCCAAGCTCACTTTTGTGGAACACTACAATACCATAATCAATAAAGCAAATAGCATGCTGGGCTTTATTAAACGCTTCAGTCATAACTTTCAGGACCCATACACAATAAAATTATTATACACTACATATGTAAGACCTATTTTGGAATATTGCAGCCTAGTATGGAATCCATATAATATTATTCACGAAGAACGCATCGAATCTATTCAAAAACAATTTCTTTTATATGCACTTCGTAAATTAAACTGGACAGCATTTCCTCTACCATCATATGAAGCACGCTGCATGCTCATCAATATACAAACACTTAAAGAACGCCGCGACCTTGCAATGCTTTATTTTATCAGCGACATTATTTCTCAACGCATTCAATCACCTTCTTTATTATCGCAACTAAATTTTTATACACCTAGCCGTCAATTACGAACCAGGAAATTATTTTTAGAAAGAAACACTAGAACAAATTATGCAAAATACAGTCCAGTCAATCGAATAATGCGCCATTACAATCAATACTGCGAACATCTTGACCTTACTATGTCAAAAAATCAAATCAAATCTCAGCTTTGTCGTAGAAATAATGCGTAGTATGTAAGTGAACATTGTAAACAATTTATATGTAGTCTACATTTGCTTGACGAAATAAAAAAAAATAAATAAATAAATTTGTGACTCTACAACCGGAAGTCGAATTCGGTTAAAATTCAATAACATACTATTGACACTCTAAAACCTTTCAGTTCAACTAATGGTCCTAAGTAACGATTTAGCCTTCTTCTAAAAAATCGATTGCACTTTTATATTTTTTATACATTTTAGCCTGTAATTCCGGATAGGAGAACAGGATTCGGATAAATTTAATAATAGACTATGGTACCACAAAATCATCGTCTCGGGTTGGCGGTTCAATGCATAGGGCACTGGCCTTACAAGTTCGAGCCCCGACCTGGAAGAATTCTTAGTGTCTGTAGGAAGAACTAGCCGGAACGTAGAACTAGCCATGCAATGATTCTGTATGCTAAGAATCTGCTGCGAAGTCTGTTGAAACATACGTAAAAGGGCCAGCATATTCGAGAGAATCGAATGCATATTTTTGTTACAAGCACACATACACACACGAACTGAATCGATTTTTCTGCCGTATTGAATCATAGGCTGTGAACCATTCCGTGGTTAATTTTAACTTTTGGTTGAAATCTGACACTCGAGTGGTTATTTTGATGTTGTCAAAAATAACCCTGCTCAAAAGCATGGTTATTTTTGACAGATCGGTGGTTATTTTCCGACACTGAGAAAAATATTGCAAAGAAAATTCAAATATCAATTCTTTAGTCAAAATTACTTCCAGTGCAAAATAAACCCAAATAACTTTCCATTCGTCAAAATTTGAAATGGGTCGCAGTTTTAGTTAAATTTAACTACTCGACACAAAATAACCACTCAAGTGTCAGATTTCAACCAAAAGTTAAAATTAACCGCGAAATAGTTTATAGCTTTAGAGCCGAATCATAGACATAGTACTCGGGTCGAGCAATCTGCAAAATAACATGGCGGCCATCCAAACCGTGGTTTAAAAGTTGCTTTTCACAGATAATAATATTTTGGAATTTACATTTTTTACAGTTATTTGGCACAAAAATTTATACTTTATACAATGGAGATTTAAAGCAAAACCAAGCGTTTTAAATTTGTAGTCATCTTTGGCACTTCGGCGAATGACCAATCGTTCAAAACCGAGGTTTAATAAACGAATAATAACATGAAGATTCAATGCATTCTAAATTTCTTCAACATCGATAATGGATTTCATTCGAATTTTCGATTCAAGTGCTATTTATTTCATATTACCATTGATTTACATGTTGTGTAAACTTCATTATTTTTTCAGTACTGTCTTTCTATACGAAAGAGGTATAAAAAGCATCAATTAATTGAAAAATTTATAATATTGACCTACTGGAGGTATCATCATAACCAAACAACTGGCCTGAAGAAAGGAAAGACACCTATCCGGTTTTACTTTGACGCAAGAACAGGCACATATGCGAACAAAAAATAAATACGTCAATCTACTTCCAATCCTATTCGCGACATTTTTGGCTCTTGACGTCATTCTCCAGCATTGATACTCCAGAAATTTACTTAGTCTGGAATTCATTTCACTTTTGAGTCGAAAATCAGCCAATGGCATTTTAGTTGAAACAGCTATTAGAATACGTATTTAGGGGTCTACCAACACTCATTTACGTTCTCACATCTTTTTAACTTTCAAACGTATGATATTCTTTGTTATGATATTTGCTCTGTTTGAAGTGATTTCTTTTTGTATATCTTAGATTTTTTACTTTTGACCATTCAGCTCTCGGTTCAAAAAACAAACTTTCTAACGCTATACTAACGATTGAATTCTCAAGTAGTTCACATAACTTAACTTAATCCGTTGAATGTGGTGTTAAATATGTAATCAAAACATTATGATACCTCGATTAATGAGATGAATTTCCCTAACTATTTTTAACAAATATAACAACACTCGTGAAGTAAATAGTTCCTAGCACGAGATGGTTTCAAATTAAATTTGGGAATAATTATGGATAGGTCAGCGCATCAACGCAAGTTGGAACATGTTACTCATACAATGGAACCCAATGCCAATGCCAAACGGAAGAAGAAATTATCCTCGCCAACTTCCTGTTCGAAGCCCCAAACGCGAAAATTCAAAGCAGTTCCCCGTCAAACATACGTGGATCTGAGACTATAATGAGGATTAAGACATGAAATAATGCATCCAAAATGAGAGTACAGTTAATTGAATTAGTACACTTTCAAATATAAAAGCAATCATCATTCAGAACGTTAGTTCGAGTTGTTCCCTAGTGTGATGTTCCAGTCCTCCCGAAGTAGTTCGCCTGTACAAGCGATTTTCTTCGACCAGCCTAAGCTACATAGTGGATCCTGAAAAAAAAAAAAGTTCGGAGATATAGATAAACCATGATTACGTTTGCGGGACCGCATATTTCAGTTGTGCCTCAGGCCGTAATATCCAATATAACTGTTGTGGATAGAGTACCACCGGAAATGCTCCACTTGGTCGACTCTCATTGGCACCAGTTTCCACCGATGAACCCACTGTGGCACTCAATTCTTGGAATGGCGATGTTCATTCTATTTTGTATTTCATTTATCGGAAACGGATGTGTAATGTATATATTTTCAAACACCAAATCATTGAGGACGCCATCGAACTTACTGATAGTCAATCTGGCCTTTTCGGACTTCCTGATGATATTCACAATGACTCCACCAATGATGATCAACTGCTACTATGAAACCTGGGTATTCGGCCCACTAGCCTGTGAGATATACGGCATGTGTGGATCACTGTTTGGCTGTGTGTCCATCTGGACCATGACTATGATTGCATTCGATCGATACAACGTTATCGTCAATGGTCTTTCGGCAAAACCGCTGACTAATACTGGTGCTGTGCTGCAAATTTTTGGTGTGTGGATCGCTTCACTTGCCTGGACCATAGCTCCACTGTTTGGCTGGAATCGATACGTACCGGAGGGTAACATGAGCGTATGCGGAACTGACTATCTCACCAAAAGCCTGCTCAGCAGGTCGTACATTTTTGCCTACGCGATATTTGTTTACTTTTTACCTTTGTTCTTAATCATATACTCGTACATTTTTATAATCAAGGTAAGGATTCGGGATGAATTTTTATCATGATTTATTATTTGTTTCTCTTTCTCTATCCGCGAGAATTTAGGCTGTGTCTGCCCATGAGAAAAACATGCGAGAGCAAGCAAAGAAAATGAACGTTGCATCACTGCGATCGCAGGACAACCAAAATACCAGCATGGAAATGAAACTGGCAAAGGTTGCCCTGGTTACCATCTCCCTGTGGTTCTTGGCCTGGACACCCTACCTGGTGATCAACTTTACCGGAATATTCGAGAGCGCTCCCATTACTCCGTTGGCGACTATATGGGGATCCATTTTCGCCAAGGCCAACGCAGTCTACAATCCAATCGTCTATGGTATCAGTCATCCGAAGTATCGCGCAGCTTTGTACAAGAAATTCCCATCCCTGTCCTGCAGCGAGACGGCGATCGATGATGCGCAATCAAAAGTCACTACCGCTTCATCTGTACATGCGGAGGAAAAATTATCAGCATAATTTAATATCTGTGGTTCTGCAATTGTGATTTTGATCGACTTTGACAACGACTAAATATATGTAGAGAGCAAGCAAATACCAGTCTTTAGCTGTGGAAAAAAATCAAATGATGATCATCATGTCAATTCATTGAAGTAGTAAAAGTATTCAATCAATAGGTTTGGTTCTAACAATCATGAGATTATTGTAACACAAGTCCAATTGATTAAGCTTATAGCTTAACCCAACAGTTCAACACCGAACAAAACTTCCCCACTCAAGGCACGCAATATTTTTTCCCATTCATTGGCTTTCGGACCCGTTGTTGTTCTTTGAATTCCCCGAGAGCAGCCTACTGCTTTACAACTGTAATTCCCGGAGGCATCTGAGTTGTGTTTTAAATTTATGTTCATGTGTCCACACGGGCAATTAATAAAAGCAAACGAGGCGCAGTAACAGGTACTTTACTCTGACTATTGACACTCTTACGCGTTTGACACAAAGCCAACAACTTAGATAGGAAAGGTGATTTTGCATAACGACTGGACGGCATCTAGCTCCCTTATTTTGAAACAAGTGTCAAGTGTTGAATAACATGCGAGGTTTGTGCATAGATAGGGGAAATTCTTAATCAAGAGAGGTTGTTGTCGCGTTCGATGTGTTGATTTTTTTTTTTTTTGGTTTAGTTTCGAGAATGTGGGTTTATACTTTTTGGAACAACGGGACAGACGTGTTCCTTAGGGTTCCAAAAAATGGGTATCACCCGTTTTCTACAGCGGTAGAGAGCAAATGATTAAATAAGAATCTTGAAGAAAAGTCCCTCTGCATAAGTGTCTCATCGTGATCGAAGTTCAAAAATTTACAATCTTTAAAAATCATCACATGAAATTTCCGGAATCAAAAACTATTTTTTGATGTCAGATGTCTTAGAAATATAAGAAACGTCGAAACCTGATGTCATTTCATTTTTTTTTACTCCGAATTAACTAAATTGATTCGAAAATAAAAATAAGTTCCATTTAGTTCAACTATATTATAAAATTCTTTACTATTTCGTCACTAATGTCTCGAGATAGTAACAGACACAGATGCCAGTATTTCGGTGTGCTATTTGCAACCTTCTTCAGTGTGATTTTACCAGAACTAATACAAAAAAGACAGCACCGCACTTTTCTTCCAACAGACTTAGAACTGCAAATAGCACACCGAAATACCGGTATCTGTGTCTGCTACTATCTCGTGACATTAGTGGCGAAATAGTAAAGACCTTCAAAAAATAATGGAATTAAGGGGCGGGTAGGGTCTAACACTGAAAAATCATTTATTATTTTCTTTATGTTTTCTTATAGCCCAAGATTTCTACTTCGATTGTCTTAAAAACTTGACAAAACGTTCTTGAAATGTTTTATTATAATAAATTATAAAAGAAAAAATATGATTTTTAAAAAAATGTTAAGACCCTACGAGCTCCCTGGAGTAAATTATTGTTACCATTCATTTTACAGACAAGCATTTTTCTCGAAAGCAGGTTTTGAAAGTCCGTGTCCATCGTCATTCAAAAATAACTGCACCAATTTTTTTCAAATTTTGCACACACTTTCTACATATAAAAAACCAAACCCCAACGTTTTCCTTTTCATTGTTTGTTCTTTTGGGAAGGTTTCACACCTACAAAATGGCGTGAAAAATAGTAGTTTTCATTTTGAACAACCACCAAAAATTAAAAAAAAATTAAAAAAAATCAAACAGAAACGTTGGGGTCTAGAAAAACTTCTACTCAATCTAAGCTGCTTTGATATGTTCACTTCTGATTAGTCTGCGCTGAGATACAGTGATTTTGAGGAAGCGTCCTCAAAAATACCTCTTCACCGACTTATTTCTCAATATTTTTCCACAAAAAAATTACAAAATGTTTTTCGAATGATGCTTTTTGTCATGCAAAACATTTGATTCTATTTTGTTGAACGATAATTCTGGAAAAAAATCGCAAAAATGATGATTTTTTTATCGTTCAGACCCTACCCCTATGTCAATGTATTTAAAAACCCTTTACGCGTTAAAAAGTGCTGCTAAAATAATGTGAGTGTATTTGTATTTTCTTGAAAATGCATCTGTACACCGAAGAAAACAAACTTAATAATTTCATAAGTTGTGATTTATGAATCAGCACAATTTCGATTTCATTGAAGACTTATGCACTCAGTGAGCACACATATGAACTTCATAAGCATGACTTATGAAACTCATATCAATGATATATGCAATCCTAAAACCACAATTTATAATTTTTATAACAGTCTACCTTGTGAAAATGTCTTTCCTTATAGGAACAATCAAACCATAAAAATGGAAAACGAAGACACCGTTGTTTGGCTTCAAAACTTTGTGCAAAGTGCACCATCTGAAGCGTGCAAAACAATTTTTCATAACTCGAAATTACAATTGATAGAGTTGATCGCCTGTGGAGATAAAGACATAAATTCGTTGGCTTCAAAATATCCCGTTCTTTCAGAAATTGTTTGGAATTAGATTGCGGATTGGAGGAAAAGAAATGTAAGTCTTTATTCATTATTTTATTTGATGATAGTAACACTTTGTTTATGCACGATACAGTAATTAGGAAATATTGTGTTTGTGGAGGAAAATAACATCCAGAAATCGGAAGCTCTTGTTAATCCGGACTCGTTTTCACATGACTTAAATATATCCTTTGGAAAGATTTCAAAAAATCCCAATATGTAGAAATTCATCATTTGCTATCCACGAAACAGGAAATTATTATCTATTCAGACTAAATGAAATTTTTTTTGTAGTAGGTAGGTGCTTTTTTATTGATAAATAATGTAAAGAATAAATTCTGTATTATGAAAATATTAATACATTCACCATGGAAATCAGTAGCAATCATCATGAAAACCATAAGAAAGTAGCGATGAATTTCATAAATTGGGGTTAAGAAATACATAAATAACTTATTACATTCATCTCTACATATCTACATCAATCATAAGTCTACTTCACGAACTTCATAAGAATGATTTATGAAACCCATGAGTAGGTAAATGAAAATTTTTTTCCGAGCATATTTCCATATGATACACTTGTAGCGGAATATCATAAGTGTTTCTTATGGATCTCAATAGCTTTTTTGCATCCCAAGAAGCTGGCAAGTGTTCTTTGGCGAAACGCGCTATAGAATTCGTTGAAAGCAATCGGTCTCTCATAAATTTCACCCTCAATAGCACCACGTTTGGCTAAACTATCGGATCTTTCATTGCCTGGAATGGAGCAATGAACCGGGACCCAAACTATTGTGATTTGATAATTATTATTCAATATGACGTTCAGGCACTGTTTTATTTTGCCCAAGAAAAACGGTTCATTTTATCCAGCAATGTTTGAGCGAATGGCTTCAATTGCATTCAGACTATCTGTGAAGAGAAAATAATGGTTTGGAAATAATGTGACGATTACACTCAAACTATAATGAACTGCTGCTAACTCTGCTATTTAAACAGATGCTGGTTCTTGAAGCCTAAATGAAGCCGAACCATTATTGTTGAATATACCAAACCCAGTAGCCTTTTCAATTCGTGATCCATCCGCGTAAAATATTTTCTCAGAGTCAATATATCAGAACTTACTTGTAAATACTTTTGGGATTTCCATCGGTCGTAGGTGTTTCGGGATTCCACGCACTTCGCGCTGCATGGATGTGTCGAAATATAAAGTTGAATCAGGGACATTTAGGAGGCTGTCACAGATAGGAATATATCTTGAAGGGTCGATTTCCTGTGACATATGGTTAAAATATACTGTCATGAATCTTATTTGAGATTGAAGCTCAACTAGCCTTTCGAAGTTATTAATAACCAGGGGATTCAGCACCTCACATCTTATTAGCAGCCGCGATGAAAGCTCCAAAAAACGATCCTTCAATGGAAGAACTCCCGCCAGAACTCCAAGACTCATTGTATGTGTCGAATGCATGCAGCCTAAAGCAATTTGCAACCAACGATACTGAATTCGCTCCAGTTTGATAACGAACGAACGTTTGCGGAACGAAAGCAAACGCATCCATATTCCATCACTGAAAGTATCGTTGTCTGATACAATTTTATTAGATCTTCCGGATGAGCACCCCACCAAGATCCTGTTAATGTTCGAAGAAAATTTACTCTTTGTTGGCATTTTGTTATCAGATACCCCACGTGCATTTGGAATCAAACCACACCCTGAGGTATTTGAAAGTCAAAACCTGTTGGATCGTTCTTCCCATCATATGAAGCTGAACCTGCACGGGATCATGCTTTCTTGAAAAGACGACCAGCTCTGTTTTATTTTTTTTTTTTACTATTCTATAATAGTCTGAAAAATATGTTTTTTAAGAATAGTTTCTACAATATATCAAACATAAGAAAAAACGATGCGTTAAAAAAAACAAAATTCTATTATCGTGATTCATAAACAGTTATTGGTAGAAATAGGGAGAAGTGAAATATGAAAAGACTTCCTATGCTAAATTTGCCAGCTGGCGGTAGTATGAAGATTTTCATTTTCTTGAAACATCACCGGAGTGAAGAAGCGTCTGCTACGTAAACTTTCCGAAATCTTTAGTTTATTTAAATCTAATTCAAATTTTTGAATCAATTCAAGAAGAATCATAATAAAATAAGTAAATACGGTCCTCATATTTAAACAGAATGATCGATGTAATTGAATGTTTAATGAACCTATGAAAAAACAACGATCAAACAACAATTTACCTTTACAATTCCATTTTCCCACCAAGTCAGAGGAACAAAACCAAAGTGTGAAAATTCTAGTCAGTATTATTTACTCGCGCAAAGCTAAAATAACGCAGTGAATGCAATCGTCTATGTCACTCGCCCTTACATTCTAGAGCAAAAAGAGAAAAATCCAACAACTACAAAAAGTCCAGAATCTCGAGAAAAGATTTCCATCGATCCGGTTTGGTAAAACACCCCAGTTGTGAACCCCGATCGATCGACAGCTTCCTTCATTAGAATAGTCATAAGTCGCCTCATCTAAGATCTAACTCTCCCACACACACGCACACATCCATACAAGCGCGCTTATTCAACTTCGATCGCCAGGTATCAAAACACCCAAAACGATCGTGCTAAGCAGAATGGTAAACATTCGTAAAGTAAGCGCCGCGTAACAAGATCGATTCCGTGCTCATTTCCTCCCGGTCTTTCGTCTGCATTTCCTCTGGTCATTTTGTTATCAATTACGCGTATCGAAACGCGTCGCTCACGCGCGGGGGCAGTAGCGTTGAACGCTTCATCGAGTTCCACTTTACCTTGGCGCGAATTTTTTTTCCGTTCCTGGTGACCGACGTTTATGCCGCCGTGTTGTGTACTTTGTTTATTCGCGCATCAGACGGATCGCCGCGTTCGCTGATCTTCACAGTTCGATACAAATCAGTACCAGTGATCCTTCTAGTCAACGTCATACTGGATCAACATTGCACTGTACAATTAATTGGTTAATTCAATAATCACATTAATCAAATTTCCATACCCGTCCGAATTTGACAGTGCCAACAAGGAAGATCAGTTCATTTTTGAATCAGTGATATTCGGACCATTGTGAAAAGTAGTTTTAACAATTCGGAAATGCTAAAACCAATTTGGAGTTGAGCAAGCAGAGGAAACGTTTGACAGGAAACGAAATGGAAACCTCGTAAGTTTAGGTTGATTGATAAAATAAGAAGTGCTGTACCAACGTGTTGGAAACAAAAGTGGATTTATCATTCAAAAGTAAGCTCTAGAAGGTTTGCTTTACGAGCGTTAATAAAGAACAGCGTGATTCAACCAAATAGAAATATAAACCAATTAGTGTTTGCGGGACCCAACAGGTGAAATATGATTGTGGTTTCATGACATTAGACTTAAAACAATGTCCCGATTGGTACCGTTTTTGCTTACATAATGACGCTAGATGTAAGTTGCAGTTTAGTATTATTCAATCAACTATTCACCTTCAATGGGCATCGGTTCTGTTAATCAAAGGGAACATATCCGACGTTGCCAGCGAAATCCTGACTATACCTTTTTTATTGAAATTTTTGGTGATACATGAAGTACGGAGGCATTTACTTCAAGGGCTCATTTCACATTTTTAACCGAAGTTTATAGAGAAAGTTTTCTTATTCTTCACACACCTGAGACAATGTGATCTCAATGCTACCGTTTTCCTTGAAGAAAAGGCATTCTCATTACACAGATCGCGTCTTCGTCCATATTTTTAGTCGGTGCAGTTGTTGTTGCCAATTGCGACGTTGTTGGAGCAGTAGGCATGTCATATACGAAAACCAATAAGTTGGAGTGAGATCTGCTTACTCTGTTCGATAAATTGAATTTAAAATGAAAGAAAAAAAGTAGGTGCACTCGCTTCGAGTCTTCGTCGATATAGAAGCAAAGATATTGTATTTGATTTTATCACAATTCGTTGATTGAAAGTCCAATGATCCGTAAAATAACATGGCGACTCTACTACTGAGATGATAATTGGTACAATAGCCCTATTTGAACTGATTGAAAAAGAAGCGTAGCACAAAAATTGATTGCATAAGAGGTGTAGCTTGAAAAATGAGAAAAGTTCTGAACAACTTCATGAATTTAATTCCAGTCTAGGTAGGCGTTAGAACTAAAATTTTCGGAACAACGCTTCATTTTTTGTAACAGCACTTCTAACACGTAGGTCAAAAAGTCCCCGGTCTGACAAAATTTCAAAAAACAAAAAAAAAACTGTTTTAATCCACCTAGTGGTGTAATGATGCCTTTCTCACTCAAAAACAACACGGAACCACCCGCGATCCCATTTCAACCAGAATATTAGTTAATTTTCTGAATTCGATTGGTTAAAATTTGGTACAACTAATCGATTGTTGTTTTAACTCAACTGTCATTTTCGTTTTTAGATTAGCAGAAGCGATGGTTGAAACAACTAATTTAATTGGTTGAAAAATAATGCTGTCAATTAGTGAGGATACATACCTTTCAATTTCAACAAATATTTTAATTGAAATAACTGGTGTTGTTATTGAAACAAAATTCTGTTAGTTGAAAAAAACGGTTTTATTTGTTTTAGACATTGCAAATAGTTGAATCAACTCGAACAATGTTATTGATTTGCGAAAATAATCAAAATTACTAAGTATTACTGATACACGTCATGATCTATTAGAAATAAGTTCGGTATGTTGAGATTCATGAAATAAATATCGTTGTTAAAATATAAACAGTATTTTATATTGACATGTAATATCATTAGGGCTGGGAAAACCACCGATCACTGCTGATTTCAAGTTATCTTAACCAAGGAATAAATTATCATTACGAAATCAGAATTGATCTGATCTCTAATGTCGTTTTCGTTTTTAAATTGCACTACACTGGTGTAGCGAAAGCTGCACTGAAACCGTTCGTTTTTTCCAATTGTACTACACTAGTGCTACACTTTTTCTGCGCCGATACCACTGGTGTAGCACTCATCAAAAGTTTGGTGTAGCTCTGTGCAATGGAATCGTTTATTGTAGTCAATGGTTACTGTTTATGTTTTCGTCATTTTTGTTCGTTTATTCATGCCATGGTGTAGCACTGCAGCAGTGTAGTGCAAATTAAAAACGAAAACGCCATAAGTGATTTTGATTTTTGTATGATCATGTCAAGTCGAGATCAGTAAAGATTTAAATTCTAAAAATAAACTTCTGATTCGATCGGAAATGATTGATGTAGAAAAACGTTTTTAATCAGCTAAAGCCCGGAGGGGCGAGTAAATCAGCGAAATTATTAAATTTACCTAAAATGAGTATTGAAAGATGATGCCTTCAAACGGTTGAACTAAAGTTATGCACTGATAATTTTAGTCAATTTATATGAGCTTGGGTGCATCAACCGCTGGGAATTGGAATTTTGTGACGGCAATCCAAACGCGCCATTCAATCGCAGCGTCAAACGACTAAGTGATTAACGTTTCTCTCCAATATTTATCTGATTACTTAACCTATAATCAACGGAATTCGACACACATTCGCAGCCAAAAAAAAAATATCACCGAAAATTAATGTGATAATGTGATACACTTCTGTTAAGCAAAAATAGAGCAAATGAACAGACTGTCTTCTCATCCTTTGAATCAATGCACAGAACAGAGATCCCTTTCTAATGATTTCGACATCATGGATATAAGGTGCCACTTATCATGAATATATTTTACCACTTATTAATTGCGCTTCTAGAGCGCAATCTTTTCATTGATTCACAATGACCAGTATTATTCATCTTACTTTATTACACACAATCCATCAACTGGTGACCGATATCAGAACTTTTTATTCTGCCTATAGCAGTTTTTCTAGAACACTCATATGTATTCCGCCAGTCATTTATCTCGTTTTTGCTTGAGAAAACTGAAACTGAACCAGGGTAGTTTCATCAAACAAACGTTTTCGCAAAACTGTTATAGGTTCGCTTTTAGCAACGGGGGTTTAAGCAAACCTGATAAAAAACGGGGTTCGAAACTGACTCGATTTTCAGTTCAACAACATTGAAACTTGGTTCGAAACTTGCTTCAAACAAACTGTTTGACAGCAGTTGGGGTGGAAACTGGGTTAGGTTTGGCAGCAAGCGAAAACGACATTAGTAAACAATAATTTAGATACGGCCACCCGTCGGGCCATCGTAGCCTGGGGGTGTTTCCCGCGGACCCACACGGACCGGATGCGGCCAATATGGACATTCACTAACGCCATATGGAAGGCCCTCATGCAATATTCAATTCACCGGCCACTGCTGATCGCCAGCTGAAAGCTGAATTCCCGATACTACATTACATAATGATACTATTCTAGTTTTAAATTAGTCGTAATTAAGATTAGTAAATACTTTTGGCATCTTAGAGCTTAAGCAGTGTGCCTAAAACTATATTATACTATTGATTAAAAAAAATCATTTTGATACCCAATTAAGCACGTGGCTCGAAATGCCAAACACATGGATCAAGTATGCATGTGAAATATTCACAAAAAAACAACTTGTGGCGCGCCAAATAATTTTTTCAACGATCTAGTATTCTTTTCTTCGACGGCCAAACACTTATGCAACTCGTTAGGTGCAAAACGTATTTTGTATGTATGTATAAAACTAATTAATTTTGTATATAAGTTTAATTCAATTTGAATTTTTGTTTCTGAAATTTGATTAGGCTTTTTTGAGAAAACGATTGAGCTTTGAGAAACGATTTTATACTGGAACCGGAATTCTAAAATCGGTATGGCCGAAGTCAGATAAATTCACCTGAATAGCTGTATAGTTTACATTTGTTTCAAAATATTTGAAAATCAGTGAAGACATCTTTGAGAAATCATAGCACGAATTAAATTTTTAGGTGCCTTCTGAATCGACAACTGAATACCACTAAAACTGAAAAAAGTTAATTTTTTTATCGACTATTCAAATCTGCTAACCCGATAAACCTGATTAATTTATGTGGAATAGACATTTTTATACTAATCACCCTGTATCCCCGAAACCGGAAGATGGAGCTGACTGAAGAGCAAGATGTTTTAAAGAATCTTGAAACTTTTCATTTGCATCTTAGATGATTCTTAGATTTCATTTGAATCTTAGATCGGTTCAGCCATCTACGAGAAGAATGAGTTACACAATTTTGATTTCGTTTCATATATCATCCTGTAGTTCCGGAACCAGAGGTCGGAACCAAACATAATTCAGGAACTTTGTTTGGGAGCATACGAATTTTCGTATGAATCTGAATTTGTAGAAAAGAAATTTTCTGAGAAAATTGAGTGAAATTATTTGTCACACACGCATTTGCTGATCTCGACGAACTGATTCGAATGGTATATGGAAGTTATGTTCTTCCAGCTTTTATTGCTGTAAGTAGTTTAAATCAATATAATTATGGAATTACTTTCAACTCGAAAATGCTGATATCATCTGGTTTATAAATGCCATATTCGAACGATTATGTTGCCAAAAACGAACCGTGCTAAAATCGGTTCAAGGCAAATTGTCATAAAAAAGGATGCTGTACACAGTCTTTTTGGTACTTAGAAACAATTGTATGTAACAGAATAAAAAATCGTGTTTTCCGTCGCTCCCAAGCATTGCTTTGTCATACAGCGCTCAAAACTCCTACTGCTGGAATAGGGGGAAAAGTCGTTTACACAAAAATTTCGATATCTCCGTTAAGAATGGACGGATTTTAACAATCTATGGCTTGTTGAATAGGTATTATCGTGCGGAATCTAAGTCTGAAAACATATTCTGTTTTCAAGGTCAATTGTGACAGATATTGTCAAAAAACTGAAAATTTTGACATAAAACTTCGAATAACTCAAAAAGTAAACATCCGATCTCAAAACCATTCAATAGCGTTTTGGGTGGCGGAAAGACCTTTCATTTGCGACTAGTTTGATCAAAATCGGTCCAGCCATCTCTGAGATCTCGACCTCTTAGTTGACAACACACATACAGACACACACACATACACACACACACACACACACACACACACACACACAGACATTTGCTCAGTTCGTCGAGCTGAATCGATTGGTATATGTCATTCGGCCCTCCGGGCCTCGGAAAAATTTTCGAAAGTTTGAGCGAATTCTATACCTATTTTTTATATATATAAAAAAAGGTAAAAACATTTATTGTCTTCCCTCAAGCAGCATTATGTTTTCGATTTGCTTTGAAAAAAAAAGAACCGATTAACGCTCACAATTTGCTTCACAAATTTTCGATTGTAACATTTCATTTCGTTCGTAAAGACTAATAATGTTGCAATCATAGATTACGTTTTAGGAGATCAATATTTTCATAACTTAAACATAGATCGACAGATTACAAATTTCTCTGAAGTTAAATCAGATTAAAAATCAACCAAACTAACAGTACTAAGTCACATCCCTGAACCCATGATTCCTAAATTAAAAGTTCCTCATTTGAGTTCCAAGCAACTTTCAGTAAATTTGATTAAGAGTTTTGACTACGTTGTCATATTTTGTTATTCTGATTCAATTACTTGAGTTCGATCAAAATTTACGAATTATTTTGGACTATAAAGACATAGTACTACACAAATTATTACTTGACCCAGAGTATGATTTTTAGCAGACCCTGTCAGCTTGGAGCGATCTCAATCTTCAGTTCAGCAACGCCATCGCACGGCGTCTCATTCAACATGTCATGTCAATTGTATGGATGCGCAGCCCTGCTATTTTGGCGCGTACGAATTTGACATTTCTCTCCCCTACTTCTATGTATGAGATTCGATGTGGACTCACCTGAGGGCGACATGCTCGCAAAAAATGATGTTGCCAATTATTTGTTCGGGAAATGTGAGAGCTGGATATCTTGTTAATATGATGTCTTTGTTTTTAGTCAAGTGTGTTGGTTGGATCACCCAATGTGTTGGGTCTGAAATAACTTCGGTCGATAATCAGTTGTTAATCCTCACCAATAGTGTAAGTACTATATTATACCACATTCAACAATCAAATTCTTGTCGTAATGCAAAATACAAGCCAGCATGAAAGAAGCATAATCGATGATAATCGCATCGCACAAAAAAACATGCGCCACTTGATTGAGAACTAATAAACGACAATAACATGCGCGAAACGTGTTGTGATTTTTTTATTGCCGGTGTGAATGCCGTAACCATTCAATAATACCGTTTAAACCAAGTTCAACGAGCCTATGCCGTCGGGTCGCGGCAGATCACTCGATGAACAAATGTATGTAAGGACATAAGCATTGCGTGCACTCATCGCTCGTCATCGGTGGAAGCCACACCACAGGCATCAGGATGAATGAGATGCACACTAGTATGGTTCAGTCTAAGATGATTTTTGTTTTAGATTATATTACTGTTGAAAATCGTAGGATTTCTCGACCTCGTAGCCCGTTACATTGACTGATTCATCTCAGATATGGGACTTTTTTAACTGGTTAGTGTCTATCGATGTCACCTGGATAAACAAAAAAAAATCGTAAATTTCGATATCTGTAACATTTCTGTCAAATGAAAAAGATTATATTACACTACTCATTTCGAGCAAAGGTACTAAAGCAGTATGAATGATGGATTTTTACTACTGTTTTTCGGTAGATAGCTATAGAAATGTCTACAGATGAGTTTATAGAATTGAATTTATAGAAATAAATTATTATGGATATCGTGAAACTCAAAATAAATTCGAATGTTCTTAGTGATCCAATACTCATCTAACGTCGTATAGACATTACAGTTTAACAAATAACATATACTGTTGAACATACCAGCAAACATGGGATATACGAAAGACCGATTTCTTTATGAATCGTGTTCTATTCATCCATGCATTAGCAGCACAAATTCAGCCGCCATTGCCACTTAACAGCTGAGCTCGAATCGCCGAGTTGGATTAAAAGTATACCGCCGTCAGAACGTTCAATTTGAACTACGATTGATAGAGATTTTGATATGATAAGGAGAAGTCTACATGCGGGTCAGTTTAGATAAATTTCAAATGTGCGGCAAAACTCCATTCTTTTTTCACAACCATAACCATGCATAATATTCTTATTTTATTTACATGACTCCAAGATAAAGTACTTTTTTGCATTTAGTATTGAATGTGCTAAGCTTTGTATGTATTCCAAATATTTCACCACTAAGTATTCTAACAACAAATACGGCTTTAGAACTGTTTCGTCGTCTTGGAGTAGTATCAATATCAATTAGATGCAGGGATCAAATCATGCAAGGGCATGACGCAGAGCCCTGGTTTGAATACATCTTACTCGTTCAATCTAATTAATCTCATGAAAACAACTGATATTCTTATTTTTACGCTCATCAGAACATTAGCAGTTTATATTGAACTGCTAACACCACCTCACATTCAACATAAACTGCTAGGCAGACGTAAAGTTGATGCTATTTGCAAAGAAAAACACTTTTTGCTCCGAAGTGACGGCTTTCTGGTCGTCAACAGATAGTAGTTACTTAGGAATTTCGGTGGGGCTACTACGTTTGGCATAAAGCCGTTTGGCATAAAGCCGTTTGGCATAATACCGTTTGGCATAATACCGTTTGGCATAACGACATGTGGCATAATGGTTATTTGGCATAATGGTGATTTGACATAATGGTCATTTGCCATAACAGTCATTTGACATAACAGATGAACATGCTACTTAATATAAATTGTTCTAATTTACTGAAATTTTGAAAGGTTTAATGCGGCTACGCCTCATCGTTTTCAATAACCTGCTGTCCGGACTCGCTGCCGCTCGTTCGGACTCAACTAAGAGATAGCTCCTAGCTTGAAGTAATCCGGGCAAACGCCCGCAACTAGACAGAGCTGATTCCTGCGGGGCGCTGCCCCCCGCAGTGGCCGGCGCTTCCGACGGCGGGTCGCGGCCTTCTGCCGTCTCGACCTGAATCATCTATGACGAACAGAATATTGTGCTAGAACTAAGTGAGTTTCTTATATAAAATGATAGTGTGCTATTTACTACATAATTTTAAATATAAAAAAAAATGCTATTTCACCTAATATTATCGAAATGGATTGGACCGAATATAAAATTCATATATTTCGTTCGAGTTTTCCTTGCACAACATCACTCGATCGAAGCGCAAACGAAAATTTACAAATCCAATTATTTTTATGACAAATGGCTTTATGCCAAATGAGCATTATACCAGAAGACCATAATGCCAAATAATCATTATGCCAAACAGCGTTACCACATGAGTATCGGTTTTGTGCTGAGTGCACATAACTATTTCTTATTTTTGCGTTTCACCTTTAGTGAAGTCGTGACACTCCTATGGTGAATTCCCACATCTTGGACTTGGACACTACCCACCAAATTCTGTGTAACACTTAAGCTATCTTGCTTACACACTTTTATTCACTCCTTAAAATCATTGTCCTTTCTGTTTTCCAAACCTTCTCTATTTTCCTACGATTTGTGACGTGTTGCGTGGATTTGTCCCGTTGGTTTCGTACCACTCCATCGCCGATTTCGCGCAATGGTTCGATATCAGATCCTCCCAAAACAGAGTTTCATCTTCTTGGATCCGGAGGAAGAACAACGAGCACTTCTAGAGGCATTCTTCTTTATATACTTCGTCGTTGATGTTGTCGGTCGTTATTTTCGGCTGGTTGAGTTTGCTGTACCCACAGATCGCTTGCCACACTAAGTTCTTCTTGGTAAATTATTAGCCCTTTTTCCTCCAGAATTTCTCCGGAACATTCAGGCGGGCAAAGGAAAGTCGGAGTATTACATTCCTTTTATAAGAGGAATATGTTTTATTGAACTCAAATCGTTGTGACTAGATTAGTATTATATTAGGATAAGAATTCTATGTAAAAGTGATGGTACGGCGAAGAAAAACTGTAAATTGCCTTAAGAAATAAACGTATTTATGGAAAAAAATTACATTCCTTTTCTGGTCTTTCTGTTTCAACAGACTTCGCAGCCGATTCTTAGCGTACAAAATCATTGTATGACTAGTACTACGATTATACTGGCACTATGAATCCTTCCAGGTCAGTGCTCGAACATACAACAACTTGAGTTTACTGAGCCATTAGGGTTTGAGCAGACTTCTCTGCAACCGATTTAGCTGCGTTTATTCAAGATAGGTCGCAACTCCGGGAAGTTCGGTGGATTCGTCTCTTTCGGTACAACATGAACTCTATTCGCTTTCAACCATTCTGAAACATCTTTGGTGTAGTAGTAAGATGCCAAATCAGGCCAGAGTAACGAGAGAGAGAGTGTAATTGCTGCGTAGGAATGGTAATAATCGCTTCTTTAGGTATTCTCCACAATATGTTTCCGTTACGGTAGAGATGAGGCTTGCTCGACCACAGCTGCATATTGCCTGCCAAACCAAATATTTTTTGGAAAACTTGGCCTTTTTTTCGTTCTGAGCTGCTCCTCTACGCTATCCCGTTGCATGGCATTATCCGATACATTTAACCTTAGCTACACAATATTTACTAAGGATATATTGACATAAAATTTCGTTTTCATTTCAATTGACAGGAGACCGACTTTGATACTTAATGTAAAGCTTTAATTAAATAAGCCACATAAATTCACACAACAGTGGTATGTCTATGATAATGTTTTCGATAAGTGATGCATATTAAACAAATTTATTGACCAAAAGCTCATAAACCACCTCGAGTACTGAGTAAACCGCAGCAAAACCAATCTTCGTATAAACGTTTTTCGCAAGTTATACCTTATTAAATGGTATGGTTGTTCTTCTGTACTAACATGAAAATTTTTAAGTTTGAGATTGGATTCAGACTGATATATTAAGGATGCCTAATGTGATCTCCCGTATTCTTGTCCGAAATTTTGAACATATTGACTCGCTTACAAGCTGAATCATATTTGTGAAATATCCAAACAAGAAGTCATTACCTCACTCTCCTTCCTTAAAAGCAGTCATTTACTAATTAATTAGTTTAGTTAAGAGTTTAATGCAGAGTAACCACCATGTATGTTTTATATAAGCATATAACACATACGTATGACAATGGAGTTTTATAGTTGTACTAGATTCACATGCAATGCGAATCAAGAACTTGGTGGTTACTTGGGTAGTTAGACATGAAATAAGTATTTTCAATTTGGAGAACCACAATAAAGTTTAGAATGATTTAGGCCTAGGCACACAAAAGATTTAGTTTACTGGATTTGTTGAATCACATAACTCTAGTAGTTCACTGAAAGTAAGTTCCTAGAATAGATATGATACAAATTTTTAAAGTAATAATTTTTTCTATTTCATGTTGTCACTTTTTAATATGGCAAGAAAGCCTAGTAAGACAAAAATTTCCTAAAAAAATATATGCTCAACAGATTAGATTAATTTGGTTGAGTGTACGAATTTCAATTCATGAGGAATCATTCTAGCTTTAAATTCTTCCGTGATCTTACACCAGATACAAAAAAATGGAATTTTTTAACAGATCGCTGAAAAGCATGCATACGAATACTGACCGTGTCGAAATTATCACCTCAAATTATCACCATCAAATTATCGTCACATGACAGAAGAGCAAATAATTCAACAATACTATCCACAGATATCGTCACAACCCGGAACTGAACGATAACATCGGGGGCCCAGTGAAACCATCCTTCTACAAGGAACATTTCGACCCGAGAAATCCAGAACTCTGTGATAGCTTCAGCAACTATCGCGAACTCACCAGGGGAAAGAAAAAGCGATACGATGCGAGCAAGTATAACGATTTTCATGAACTGCAAGCCGACTTCAAAGAACTTCGAGTCAAAGGTAAAAAAAGGGAAGGTCAAATGATGCGCAAAGGGCGACGAAAGAAGAAATCGAAATCCAAACTCAAATTTGAAGGAGAGACTTTTAAGGATCCAGATCCCTACCAGTTGGCGGTACGGAAGACCCAGTACGCAAAACCGAAAGGAAAGTTTGTGTTCGAAGGTGAAAAATTTAAAGACCCTGATCCATTTGAACTGGCCATAAAGAAACAGGATCCTGGTCGGGTACAGAATAATAAAGAAATCAAAGAAGAGTTCATGAAGCAACTGCATCACGCACATCCTGGTATTGTACATGGAAGTGCAGACTTTGGAAGAAATTCTTATATCGGTGCTTTGGATGACGAAGACGACAGTTTTGAGGAAATCGAAGACTCATGCTACAATCGATCGGCGCTGGCGCAATTCCTAGCAGTTGGTGTCAAAAATGTGCTACTGCTTGGATACGGAATGACATTGGGCTTCCCAACTATAGTGATTCCCGCTATCCAGGGCGGAGATGGACGAGTACCTAGTTACGAAAAAGATTTTATTCTTAACAGAGAGGAGATTTCCTGGCTGAGCTCAATCAACTTGATCTGTGTTCCACTGGGATGCGTATTCTCCGGAATGTTAACCCAACCGATCGGAAGACGACGAGCAATGCAGATTGTTAATATACCGATGCTGATAGCATGGCTTCTTTTTCATTTTGCTGAAGATGTCCATTTTCTATACTGCGGTCTCGCCCTAGCCGGCTTTAGTGGGGGCCTCAGTGAAGCACCGGTGAGTGTCCTTCGGGAGTTGGCGTTTTTAGTATTCCGTACTAATGATAAATTTTATATTTTGAAGGTTCTAACTTATGTGTCGGAAATCACACAACCCCGGTACAGAGGAATGCTGGCGGCAACTGGATCGACGTGCGTTATTATTGGAGTACTTATTGAATTTTTGATGGGAAGTTTTCTCCGATGGCGTATGGTAGCACTGTGTAGTGCATGTGTTCCGGTTATTTCCTTTCTGTTGCTGTTTTTCGTGCCCGAAAGTCCAGTTTGGCTGATAGGAAAGGGTAAATACAAACAAGCACAGCGATCGCTGGCATGGCTTCGTGGATGGGAGCCTGTGGAAGAAGTCGAAAAAGAGTTCTACGACATTCGGAAACACATGGACGAAAGTGTGGAGCGAGATAAAGATTATACAGTAATTCAACACATCAAAATGTATGGGACAAAATCATTCCTGCATCCGTTTGGTATTATAAGTTTGTGCTTCTTTATCGGACATTTTTCCGGCATGACTACACTGCAAACCTATGCTGTTCAGGTACATTGTTGTGAAATGTAGTATAGTGTAAGGCTTATTTCAAATTATTTGCAGATATTTCACACCCTCAAAGCACCCATTGATAAGTACTACGCCACCATTTTGTTAGGAGTAGCAGAACTACTTGGAACACTTTTCTGCGTATGTCTTGTTCATTTCAGTGGTAAACGACCTCTAGTACTCATTTCCAGCATTGGGTGCGCAATATGTTTCTTCTCCGTTGCTGGATACGCATACTTCCTAAATTCGATCCCTGGATCAACAGTGAGCAACATAGTTGCAAACGTATCTGCCATCAGAACAGATTTCCATGTGATACCGTTGAATTCTACAGAAGTAATCTCTGCTATTTCGAAAGATAGTTTGAATTATATGGACACAAGTAATCAATCTTCGAACAAAGATGACGGAACAAAATATGATCATCAAAACTTCACACCGTACTACTTGAATGGCTCGTACGATAATGCAGTCAGCAACAGCACTAGATACGGAGAATACATCACCTCAGCAATCCCCAAGGAAGTGTTGGTTCAGATACCAAATGCAGATGAAAATAAATATCTATGGGTACCGTTAACTCTTCTACTGGGCAGTGCTTTCCTAACGCATGTAGGTATTCGCTTAATACCTTGGATATTGATTGGTGAGCTGTTCGCTCCCTCAATTCGAAGCGGAGCATCCGGTATAGCCGGTGGAACTGGATACATTTTTGGGTTTTTAGCCAATAAATTATTCCTGAAAATGTTGGCTACTTTCACATTACCCGGTACATTTTGGATATATTCTGCGATTACTGCCGTTGGAGCCGTTGCACTTTATCGAGTTCTTCCCGAAACGGAAGGTAAAAGTCTCGTTGAAATTGAAAGTTACTTCGCTTCGGAACGCAAGCGAAGCATTCATTTTGATATGGAAATGGCGCCTCCAATGCCGAAACCACGAGGAATGGCTACACCTTTCACTCCTCCGCCCCCTCTGCCACCCAGATCTCATCCTTTGAAGGACGATATCGGCCGAATACGCAAAATATCACAACAATTTGGGGCCCAGTCACGGAAAAATTCTTCCAGCACACCCTCTCGTAAGGTATCGGTAAACTCTAGTAAAGCAAATGAAGCGCCAGATAAAGTGTCCATCAACTCTAGAACAAGCTCACTACATTCCTATAATTTAGAATCCTCACGACCTAGTCAAACATCTGTCGAGCATTATCGTAAGATTTCAGCAAATTATATACCTCGGACACTCCCATCCATTTCTGCTAGTCCAGAAGGTATCAGAAAACTTGAAACCAAAACCAATTCAAAACCTGTTGGAATCACAAAGCCTCAAGAGGAAACCAGTGCACAGTCATCTCAATACTATCGAAAAATCTCTGATGCTGATTACAAAACTTCGACTAAATCAAACGTTCCGAAAGTTGTGCTCACTCCACACGATACTACTACGAACAAATCTGCATATAAAAAATCATCAAGTAACCAAATGTCATCTACTTTGATTCACTTCGATGTTAACAATTGGGACAGTAACAAAAAGTTCGAAGAGCTACTGCGTCGTCGAGAGCAAAACCAATCGGTGGGAGATAACGGGGATATAATGAATCATATTTCCAGCCAGCAGGATCTAGAGCACTCTAAAGAAATGCAAAAGCGGCGGGATCTTCAATTACTGCGCGTAGGCATGCAGAGGCACCGACAGAACTCTGGCAGTATGAATGCACTTACTGACGTAATTACCAATAATGGTGTGAATCGTGAAACAGAAACGAACGAAACTAGGATGTGATGTGTTCCTTCATGTAAAAAATGTATCGTAGATGATTTTACAATATTAAAGTATAGAATAGAACGAAATTAGAAGCATAACTTCTAAGTTGCATTTTTCTTCATTCGAAATTTCTGGGAGGGTCATCATACTGCTCAATAGAACCCGACTTTAAGATTTTTTCGCATTTATATTACAATTCTTTCTAGTATACTTCTAAAATATAATTTAAAAAAGTTCTTACCTTACTCATACTCGCACAAATGACCACATTTGGGACATTTGGGGTTGTTGGCGAACCAACCTTTGAGGTGATCCAGATGTCCGCCATGAGAGCAGCCCTGGCACCAGGCGTATAGCCCCCGCACAACACCATTGCAAACACTGCACTTTGAGCTCTGTGCTGATCGACACTTAGAACAGTACCACCCGACCACATTCAGCAATGGTCGCCCACAATCCCCACAGTTTGTGTGCATCGTAGTTGACTGCTGGTTCATATCGGACACCGATCGGATCCAGCTCAAATTGATAATTTGAGTTGCTTCGTTCCACAGCTGGTGGCGATGAAGAAGTTCGATGTATGAGAGAAGCCAATTTTCGTGAATGATTTCATCGATTTGTAAACTATGGCGACGATCACCGAGGGCAATCAAAATGCAGGTTGAGGTCTGAACGTCCCCTATTTCCGTCTGCAAAGTTAAACAATCGGCAAGAACTTGATGAGGCTCCCAGAGCGGAGGATGAACAGGATTGTTGTCCGAAATTTTCAAAAATGATGGAGGATTCGGTGGTGGTGAATGTTCGGAGGCATTATCTGATCGCGGTTCCTTTCTGGGACGTGCTTGATGTAGGTCATGGGCGTTCATCAGATTTGACGATGGAAAGGTATAGTCTTTGATCAAATCATGGGGTCCGGTATAAAGGAACCCATCCCGAAATCCTTTTATGCAATTAACATTGTCGAATGTTAGTTCTGTTTCACCAAACACAAAATCACAACAGTTTGGTTCGATGTCTACTGACAGAAGCTGACCTTTGCTAGCTATGTTAGAGCTGACATCACTTTTTGGGTTCAGAAAATCTAAAAAGTCATCGTTACAGGTGGATGCTGTAGCCGCATTCCCGAGATTGGGATTGCTTCCTACTTTATCATCAGTTCTTCCGGTACTAGACTGGTTAGAATTTTGAGCCATCAAGCGGTTCGAATGATTCTGACTTGCATTGGAGTTGCGTTGTTCCAACTTGAGACTAGCCATTGAACTGTAGGCGTACAATTGACTAATAAAGTTCCACAGAAAACTAACATTTGTCTTGCCATATTTTTTTGCAATAGTCGCATTGTGAGCACATATCTCCGCTAGAGTGGCACCTGTCAACATATATTCACGAGCACAACCCTTCAAAGCATAATAATCCTTTAGTAGAGACGTTTTGGTTAAATCTTTGGAGTTCGGCACAGGTGATTTTGTTAAAAAATGGTGTAAACTCGACTTTGCCAGATGAAATTGGTCTGTCGAAGGAGGTGTTTTCTGTCTACTCCCCAGAATACTTGTTTTTTGTACTAACGGAGGAGTTGGAGGTCCTACTAGTTTCATTTTGTAGGCATATAGCAGATCACCTTTGAAATTAAAACTGGCTCCTTGCGGATTTGCCTTGCAAGCCGGTCGCACTGCATCCTTGAATACATGTTTATAAATAGTAGAATCTTTGCTGGTTGATAACAGTATATGGGAATCATTTCCTTTGAAAGCGATTCCTGTAGTAACATTTGAATGCTCGTTGAAAGATGCATAAGGGATAAAAGGGCGACGGACATCCCAAATGTATATACTGTAATCTACAACGAGAGCACAGCTTGCGATATGGTACATTTTGTCTGGACGCCAGCGAACTCGACCAACAACAGCAATCGTGTGGATGCTATATTCCAATGAAACATTTTTTGGATTCTCTAGTGAGGAATTTTTTGGATTCGTATTCCAAATCTATAACAAAGAGCATTACAAACCAAACACATTCATAATCAACCATTTTACCTTGATTTGTTTATCTCTGCTTCCGGTAGCCAACCAATGCTGTTGGGGGTGCCAATCGCATGTATAAATGGGACCACTATGTGCCGTAAACTGAGATGTACAACGATCATTCTTCCGTATATCCCACAACTGAACCGTACCATTTTCTGATACGGCCGCAAACGTATTTGGTGCATGTGGACTAAACTTGACATCTCTCACACTTTCAGAATTACTAAAGTACGTATTAATGGCCATTTTGTCGGATCTTAAATCGAAACATTTGATTGTGCCGTCTTGGGAGCCAGATATCAAGAAATTGGCCTCTGTTCCATGGAAAGCTACAGAATGGGCAGTTCTTTCATGTTCGTTGTAAACCAACAATTGTTTCTGACGACCAAATTTAGACAAGTCCCATACGGAAACAACACCATTAGTAGCCGCAGTAGCTAAAATATTAGAATCTAGTGCACTCCAGGCGACATCGTTCGAAGAATAGCTGAGATTTTGATTCTTCCCACCGCGCATATTACAAACTTCTGTGAAGCCATCGTTTTCGATGGAGAACACTTTAAGAACTGCAAAACGAAGTTTTATGTTTGAAGTTAGAATACAATTCATAGCAAATCAATTAGACAATACTTACGACTTCTGCCTGCCACAGCAATTTGGGTGCATTCCCTATTCAATGCCAGGGCATTTGCGTGGCCATCCTGACAAATTCGAATCGAACAGGTTCGATCGTCATTCATATTTATTGAAACAATGTGTAGTTTTATAGAAATAAAACACTATTTGTTAAAAAAAAGTTTGTGAAACTAGTATAAAACAAAATCGTCTGTCTTAACGCAAATTGACAGAACTGATAATACAAACCAGCTGATTTTGGTTTGATCGATTACACGTCTAATACAAATACACACAATATATGTAATATCTGAATATATCTGTAAACTGCAAACACGCTAATCAACTAAAGTGCATCTTCCCATTTTTAGGAAACGAGAGAACCTCAAAATTTAGGTAAATGTTAGTTTGCCCAAAGTGTTGTCATAGCAAATTTGGCGAAGCTCGCTACTCATTCTTTACGATCAAGTCAAAGTTTGAGTAGATAACGACATAATTTCGGGTAGCTTATAGAAGAGCTCGACCGACGACACGACCAGACACTTCGAAGAAAAATCAGCAATAAAATTGTCCGTTAACGATTTACCGCCAGTTACCACAAAAATAGCGACCCCTTGTAAATGATAAAAATAATCTTCTCGAGCAACACTGTTTTCGTTGCTACGAACTAGTTACCTAGGATCCACAGAATAAATAAACAAACATTTTGGAAAATTTGTGGCATTCCTGATAGCGACTCATGGATGTAGAAATGCAACAGTCATTATCACAAAGAAGGTGAGTCCCGAAATTTTGTGTCTGTGTTTTCTGAGTAGAGAAACATTAACTTTTTGTATGTAAACTAACCATCCTTACGTTCCTAACAGAGATTTCTATTCCTCGTAGTGCTCCTAAAGTTGAACATGAACTACAAATACAGAATCGAAGCTCTGGAAACGTAACTAAAAGAATATTATCAGGCGGAAGAAAAAAAAAACTGGTGATAAAGATGACGCTCGAATTTTCGAAATAGATTGCAATGAAAATGAAACATAATGTGGTGTCGATAATAAACGGAAAATTGCTTCTTCTGAAGATATTAGTCTAGATGTGAAACATTTTAAAATTGAAAATTGGATGAAAAGTTTGATTCGTTCGTTGCTTGGGCTCGTGAAACCCGGTCGACCTATTCAGGTGGTGACCAGTACAACAAATGAAGCTGAACTGCTACATAAGCAATATAGTATATAAATAAAATTTGGGAAGTATGTAAATTGAAAGCATTTGGATACACAAAACAAATATTTTTTTATTATTCAAATACATTCATTGCATAGCTTTTTTCTTTAAGAAAAGTATCTCCCTCACTTGGTTTCTTCTGAAAATAGCATTGAACGAGTTATTTATCAATATATTTTCATAATGTAATATTCGTATTCAAAGTATAATTTCGACATTCACTTATTCATCAATTTCCTACTGTTTTCTCCGAACAACTGATTATTATGTACATTCCAACCAAAATTGATTCGAAAATTGAAATTGTTAGATTTTCAAGGTGTTGTTCTCTTTATATCATTTGATATCCTTGCGTCATCTTACAATCATTGATTATGGCTTGTAAATGGGAAATACACTCATAACCCGCATTATTCTTATCTCAATCTACTGTGTGGCACATGAAAACTTCGTGCGAGGCTGATTATAAATATAAATATATTGATACAAATCACAAAAAGACTTCTATAACTCACTCTTGTATAGTATAGTAAATTCCCAAAACAACAATTATCGTTTAATCGCAAGTGGGCCCATTTCAAGTTTCCCAACAAAAGAATTTTGTCAGCTATTTCGAATGACAAATCGATCCACTGGTATGATGCTGGAGCATTTGCAATTTACCACAAGAAGAGGATTTTCCACTCCGCAAACCCATTTGAATTTATCGTTTTAAAAATACCCGATATGAAGTTTGTTTTGTTTACTTATTACATTTCTGCAATATGCAGTAACCATGGTTATGCTATTCAAAATCAATAAATTATCAACTTGTGTTGCCAGTTTCAACCTCTTTCCAAGCGATTACGTTTTGACAGTATCAGTTACTGAGGGGTAGTTAAATTTGCGATACAGTTTTTAAAGCGAGTGGCAGGTCGTGTCGTCGGCTCGACCATGAGTCAAATCATTTGAATAAGACCCCTCGATGAAATCGGTTCACCGTCAGGCTAAGTTCAATTATTATTTTGAACAAAACAACAAGCGTCTGATCGCCACATGCATCGTAACTATGACAACGTTTGTGTATGTAGAATTAAAATCAAGTTATAATATGAAGGAAATTGTGGCATTTTGTTGCATATCGAGTGCTTCCCCTAATCCATTAGTATTATTACCACAGACTAACAGACATGACACTATGAGTAAATTCTTCTAAAACTAAATTTTCGTGAGACACTAGTTCCACTGCGCGAACTATTTACTATCGGTACACCCCTTGTGTTATATAAACTTTTTTTTACTAGTTGGCTTCCCCCCGTTTGTCAACAAAGATCAGCTTCTTGCAGAGATTCCAGATTTCATCGAGCTTTACATAATATTTGAAAATGAATCGTCGCAATAAATTATGGAATTACGTTTATATATTTAACTTCTTTAGCGATATTGGAAAGGAATGATTTATTTTTCTTAACGTAGCTAAGAAAAATGGCTTCTCAGGTAGATAAAACTGATTACTGCTTTGTAGTATATACTTAGCTGTAAAGTTTATTTCTTTTAGTTAGTTTTTGGATTGGTCCGATGAAAAATGAACTTGTAGTCATCTAGGCAATTTTTGATTGTATTGATGATTTTCACCTGGCACACTGCACTATTAGGTTCTCTGACAGCTCACTTACAACCACAAATGCAAATGAGATTGGTTTGTTTTCATCAGGAAACGCATGCATTAAACACGATTCAAACGATCAATCAACTTCGGTCGACGTCCAGATTAATTTATTAATTTTTTTAGCCGAATATTGCTCACGTATCCGACGTTAAAATGTTCCGTGAACTTGACGTAGTGTCCTTTCATATGAATTGCTTACAAATTATGTTGTTCCGTAATCGTTCCATGCAGGTAATAGTCGCTTGATGCTGCGTGTGAATCGCTTTTACATATTGTTTTGTTTTCATCAGGAAACGTGTTGGCCACCCATTTTTAGTAGGGCCGCCATTCATTTTTCACCGGGCATAGAAACCTCAATAGTCCGGAAAAGGAAATTAGCGTGACAAAAATATTTTCACTACTAAATATTAGTTTTTTTTGTAGTTGGTGTCTTCACAAAAGTTGTTTGTAATCAAGAGGCGCTCCTTTTTATGAAAAAAGTTACTAGAGTGGTCCTCATTTAGATTGAAATCTGAAATCTCGTTGAGTCAAATACAACGTTATTCATCTAGACTATTTTTTATTGTGTTGGTAGTTTTCACCCGAAATTAAGTGGGGGCAGACCAGAAGTAAGTAAATATTGTAACAAAATGGGTTCGATATTGTATTGCGTTGGAGGATGAGAAGTAGGCACAATTATGTATATAGTTTTGCAAAATGTATTAAATCTGTATCCTGCATGAAATTCGCATGGACGTATACAAATCAATACATTACAGGTAATTCTGTATGAATAGCAACTCTGTTGGTAAATGAAAAAAATAAACACAGTCACGACAACAGACAGGATGTTTTTGATAGGGTAACGTGGCGCCATCATGACACATGTGAGTACTGTCCCAAATAAAGGAATATTCGAAATGACCGTTAAAATGATTGGAGAATCCAATTTGAGTTTCCTGTCTGTTAGTCTGTGGTTCAACTACAGCACTATTACACTTAGGAATCTAGGTTTATTTTATTTATGCCATGAGTTATGATGGAAGAGCGTGCAAAATCCAAAGAAAACGACATTAGCGGACCTTACACGATCATTAAAAGTGTCATTACTAAAAAATAATATCATTTTAATGAACGTCATTTGCAGTAATAACGAGTTTTCTATGCAAATTTGAAATATCATTACTTAGTCATCTTACAATCATTGAAATGACAAAAAAAATTCTCGTATAAGGCCCGCTATTACCCGCATTGGCTTGGCTGCCAGACGGCTGAATAACGACTGCCAGCGGGCACAATATGGCTGGCAGCCATTCTGGTATCCAGCTGTCTCGCCGTTACCAGACATATATAGTGATTTTCACTGTCGGCTAGAAAAGATTGCGATGCGATAAGATAGCGACAAAATGCCGCAAAGATAGCGAAACTGTCATTCGCATCGATTCAACCCCTTCGAGACCACAAGCCAGAAAAAAATATTTTTTAAATTGACCGTTACAACAACTAATTATTAAGAAAACTGCAGTCATAATTAATTAATATTGATAATGCGTATGATTATGGCTTTAACTTGCACGGATTTTTTAAGCGTGTGCTATTTATTTGACATAATGTACGATTCAGACGATCCGCCTCCTTCCGTCACCGTCACCGAAACGTCAGCTTCCGTCAAAATTAGTTTAATACTTTCTTTACCGGAACGTTCACACGCTCCGTCCGTCAAGACTTTCCGTGACGGTGACGTTACGTGTGAATGGCTCCATAAGAATGCATGTAATTAATGTTGACGGTGCCAGTGACGGAGATTGACTGTGACAAAAAAAGACGGATCGTCTGAATCGTACGTAATTATTATTTTGTGCTTAGTATGTACCCTTTTCATTTATATTTTGTATTAATCGACGCCTTGGTTTTCAAAACCTCGTGCTTTAATCGATTGTGCTATTTGTCTACTCTAAAAGGTTGGTCGTCTTTGACAGATATACATTTGTTGATGCTTTCGATGAAATAACAATTGTCGCTAAGGAATTTTACCAGTTGAAAATGCAATTGGCCTCAATCCAACAGCCGATTAATTTTTCTTTTGGCTCTAATGCTAGTTAATTTCAATGCAACAGACAGCGAAGGGGTTAAAAAAACTGTCCAATTTTCTGGCAGCGATGCCAGGTGAAATTTTAGGCGTCTGCGTATTAGAAATGGTCCTATGCGACCTCAATGTTTAGAAGTATGACGAAAAAACCAAACGAAAACCCTACAGTAATAGCAAAAGTCATTAAAATGGATGATTGTTTATAAAAAATTCGAAAATCTGCAAAAAAGTCGGCTTAATTGCAAAGTCTGCTAACAAACGAAATTTCAAATTTACATATCAATCCGCAAACCTGGCATCAGTGGTTCTGACGCTCATTATTTCGCAATCCTGCGACGATTCCGTCGCATTCTATGTCAAGCTGAAAACCACTATACATTAAACGATACAATCGTATCCACCAGGATTGCTGAGGTAGACGTGACTGCCGGCCGTTTGTCATACCGATTGAAATCTTTGACATTTTCAGCAAAGGTGAAAACGACGACCCGACCAGACACTCCGAACAAAAACGAAATAAAAATTGTTCGTGAGTGATTTACCGCCAGTTACCCAAATACAGCGACCCCTTGTGAAATATGAAAATAAAACTTTCAAACAACACTGTTCTGGTTGCTACAAAATAGTTACCAAGGTACCCTAGCAATATGAATAAACAAACAAATTAAGTTCTTCTGAATTTGAAAATTGCCATTCAATTGATTCCTGGTAAGAAATAAAGAAAATGGTGGTCCTGGAGAACGGCCAATTACTCAACCAGATCTGTATCTGAGATAAATATTGATATGTATATTGAATACTTATTTCATTTTCTCTTTTTTCGGTAGGATATTTCGCTTTTTCCTGTAAGTTCAGATTGTACATGTACCAACTTTAAAAATGCGGATAGATTAGCTTAACCACATTTAGACCACTGCTAATCTATTACAACAAGATGGAAGAACTAAAAGACGCAAAAAGCCAAACAGGAATGCATACTCAATAAATTATTCATGAGTTCCCCGGATATTTCTGTCAATCTCGATTACATGCTACGACTTAAGAATATTAAATATTAAAAAGAGCAGATACGAAATATGGATATTTGAAGTCTATCTTTACTTTAGTCTATCTTCCTTTGCGCCCTGATTCAGAACCGTGGTGAAATACATACAACATATTGAATCGTTTTGTCCTATTTACATATGAAGCATTTTTGGGTAGCAAGTAAAACAGCAGTCGATACCAGCGTTGCCAGGTCATTTTTCCAAAAATCTGTATTCGGCGCAAAAATCTATCGGTACCATATCGGTATCAAAATCCGGTAACATAAGTACCAGGAAAATGTCACCAGAGCTCATTTTGGCGAGCAAAAAAAACAACCTTTTCCTATGTCTATCAAACCGAAAATCGGTATATATCTGTACCATCCGTGAATTATCGGTATTTTGTGAGTACATATCACGCGATTTTTTTTATAACGGCCAATAAGCCATTCATCAACATTCACTATGAAGAGTATTTCCGAATGACTCGGCACTCGCTGAGAGTAAGTCATAATAGTAAACGGCAGGAAAAAGTTTTCTCTTTCGTCTGGTCTTAAATTTAATACTCTATCTTTCATAGCTCGCTTGGAATTTCTTTCGTAAGTGGAAGTTGACAGGTTGCTTATAGGCCGTTCTAAAAAAAACGCGTGATTTCGTGGTCGAATATCTGTATAAATACCGAGAAATCGGTATACCTGGCAACGATGGTCGATACTCGATCAACATTTTTTAGAACGTCAAATGTTTTGCACGCGCGCTAGCTGATTACTATTTCGTTTACTATTTCGTTTGTGAAAATGGAGGAGATTGATTCAGAAAATTCGGATTTTCTACTTGCTCGCCAGCTACAGGATCAGTTTGACCGAGAGCTGGTGGAAGTCAGTTCCGATGAAGATACATCGGAATGTCAGCTGGTTTCAGCATTTGAAAACTCACGGAGCGTTGTTGAACTGTCCGATAATGACGACGATGTTTTCTTTGCCGTGAATATTCCTGAAAAAAATGGTTCGCTTCCAACTGTAAAAAAAGAATCAAACGACAACATCCCCGAGGTAAAGTTGTTCCGAGCAGAGCGAACTGACCTAAACGCTGACGAATATTTCATTGAGGAATTGCAAACCTACGTAGATCCGGACAATAATTTTGAGTGGAAATTTATAGAACCGGTACCCGATATTATGGCAATTTTTCAAAGGTTAGATGAAGTTCTGTTTTCGTCGCGGTTTAAGGCAAAACAATTTTCTGTCATTTGGAGTCATGGAATCGGAAGCGAATGCACCAATAGAAATTTCAACGATTCCGAAGGAAGATATACAATAGCTTTGAACGAAGCGCTTCTAACACTTAGACCTAGAATTGAAATAATTAGCATATTGTTGGTAAGATGTCAATTCGTTCGTAAGCGAAAATATAATTTGAAACTCAATTCTTAAACTTTCTAACAATTATTTCAGCACGAAATGATACATGCTTTTCTAAAGCTAGAAGCGGTCAAAGAATCCAACAATGGACACGGATCAAATTTTCGAAAAATTATGCTTTTCCTTAATCGACAGCTTCAAACAAATATATCATTCAGTCATCGAATGACAAACATCAACACTCAATGTCGCACGCAATGGTATCGTTGCACTGGGATCTGTCACAATTACAAACCATTCTACGGCATTGTTCGATCTACAGAAGGAGATCCTGGTCTGCAAAACGAATGGTGGAAGACGCATGCTGAGGATTGCGGTGGCACATTCTATAAAATTTATGAAATGAGTAAAGTTTTAGACGGTGAGGTATCTACTCGATTTGCCGTGAATGTCAAGTATATGAGACCGAAACGGGAAAACATACGAGGTCGTTTCAAAACCTCGCTACTGCCGAAGGAATCTATTGATTTGACCAGTGATAAACCACAGTTTATGCCAACCATGGCCGAAACAGTTGCCCTAGATGATGAAGGATGCAGTAACGAAGATACCAAAGCAGCTGATAAATTCATTCAAAGTTTTCATCAATCAGTTGCATTGACTAAGGATTGCTACGATATGCAATGTCCCATCTGTCAGGATCGTATCAAGAGAAAATTATTCGCAAATCACATAGATGGGTGCAAAGGAATTACTCAGCGAGTCAGCTGGAAAAGGCCTGGTGGTATGGTTGTTCAAAACGGTTTGCATGAGCATCGTGCGAACTTGCACAATTTGGAATCGTCTTCGAATTTCAAAGATAAACGTCTAGGAGCATTCTCTACTATTGGAGATTATCAACGTATAAAAAGGAAACGTTTCATGTAGACTCATGTTTGTAATATTGTTCTTAAGCTTTCCGTTATTAAGTGGTTTATAAATTGTAGAAGTTTAATATAATTTTTTTTATTATCTAAAAGAATTGAATCTCACTTAATAAAAATCACATTCGTCCATATCATCATATCGATCATATTATTCTTTACACATCATAGCAATAATTTCTGTATAAAATGTTCAAAACGACGTATGTAACAATGAGAGATTCTCTTTGTTTACTTTCTCTTTCGATTATTGCGAAAAATTCCTGCTTTTTTCGGTAACTTCTCCAGAGCAGATTAAAAGATGATAGCTTTAGTTGTTATTATCGGTGAATGATTGGAGAGAAGGATTGCTAAGAGTGCCGTAATAATTAAAAGAGAAAGTAAACAAAGAGAATCTCTCATCGTTACATACGTCGTTTTGAACATTTTATACAGATTTGGCCTTTTGACAGCTGACACAGCAGGTTATACTGGCAATAAGAAATAAAATAACCTCGCAAATAATGATATAATTATATTATGAGTTGGTTATTCAGGCTATTCATCAAAGATCAGTTGTTGGGCGAAATGAAACAACTATGGACTTATGCTGTCAAAAGACAACACAAATAAAACTAAGATCAGCTGTTACGAAGAATCATATGTTTTTATTTTCTTTGCTGTTTTTTTTTCTCTCTGACTTTTACTGGCTCAGACCTTCAGATCCATAAAGCCAAGTTTGTGAATTTTGTGGGTTGCTAGATGCATCTTTATCGACCGTAAGATACAAATCTTTGCAGCCACTACCGTTATTTCAAAGTATGTTTATCTATAGTGGCCCTTACACGATCATTAAAAGTGTCATTACTAAGTAATGTCACTTCTGCTCAAACGCTCGTCATTACTGCATTACTGTACATCATTACTTTTTAGCATTACACGTTCATTATTAATGATGAGTATTTGTAACTACTCCAGCAATAGCAATATTTTTATTTTCGTTTAGCTGAAAATAAATTTGATTTGCCATTGAAACGTTAAGGTTAATGAAATATTAACAATTTAAATCTACACTTTGTCATTTTTTCGCGTATAGTTCTAAAGATATTCATCACTTCCACAAAAAAAATAAGAAGAAGAAATAATGTTGGTAATGATGGAAAATCCACAATTCCATCATTACTGAACTCGTAGACCTTACACGATCATTAAAAGTGCCATTCCTTTTTAGTAATGACACTTTTAATGATCGTGTAAGGGCCGCTTATGACTCGCATCGAATAATTTTTTTTTTCTCTATATTTTTTTTATTTTTTATGGCAAGTTGATTGACTCAAACATTTTTTTTTATGGCTTTAAGAAAATCGGTTATTGCTTTGTATTCTTTGTTGTCTTTTTTTCTTAGAATAATGTGAAGTGGTATTTTGTTTTTTAAAATCTGGTAATATGATCTTTTTTTACTATATATTTGGCAACTGTACAGAAGGTGGTGAAGGTCTTCCTGACTGTCGCATTTTTCGCATTTTGAATTTCTAATTAAATTCCAACTAACAAGTCTTTCTTTTGTAGCTGTGTGTCCCGTTCTTATTCTACCCATTAGAATAGTTTCGACTGTATCTAGGTTTAGTCCCTTGAACCAAGGTGTAATATTGATTGTTTTCGCATGACTGTAGTGAAATTTACCTTTATCTTCTGAGGTTAGTGAATACATTTCCTGCCATTTTAGTAATATTTCATCTTTGAAAATTTTTAGTGTGTCTCCTTTAGTGTAATTTGTGCTGTCTATGGTGTTTTTTAGTGTTCCTAGTTTTGCCGCTTTATCGGCTTCTTCATTACCTGATTGGCCTGTATGTCCTGGTATCCATTGGATCGTGATTTTATCAAAATTTGCTTTGGATATTGTATTGAAAAGTTCTATGATTAGGTGGTTATCTGTGTGTGTGTGATTACTTAATAATGTGCACGAGCTCTGTGAATCTGTGAATATGACTATTTTTTTAATGTTTTTTGAGGCTGAGTATTCTACGGCTTTTATGATTGCAACTATTTCTGCATTCATTATAGTATACCCTGTTTTTAATCTACCGCTATATGAGTATTGCTCCTGTGGGTCATAATATCCATAACCAACTTGTGAGTCTATTATTGAGCCGTCTGTATAGATGTGATAATCTTGCTTGTAATATGTGTCTAGTAGTTCTGATACTATTATCCTTTGAGTATTAATTGTCAAATTTTGTTTTTTTAATCCGGTGATGTGGTTTTTGATTGTGACTATTTCTGTTAATTGCGAACGGGTAGGGATAAGTTTGGTGTTTCGAGCCATTTGAAAAAATTGGTAGTTGTTTAGTGAAGCTGTTTTTTCTAAATAAGATGAATGCTTTGGTATGTGATCTATTGACATTAGTTCATATATATTTTTTAGTATTGGACTGTTATCAAAGTATATCATTTTAGTTATTTCTTTTAAGGTTAAATATTCTGCTCTCAGTTTGAGTGGTAGTTCTCCTGCTTCGTATAATACTACATGATTGGGTGTAGATTTCAGTAACCTTAATGCTGTTCTCAATGATGCAAGATGTGTTGTTTCTAGTTTTGCAAAGGTGGTTTGTGATGCTGCTGCTGTCAATGTAATTCCGTAGTCTAAATGTGGCCTAACTATTGCTTTAGTTATTCTTAACAGTTGTTCGGGGTGTCCACCGAATTTTTTATTGCTAATCATTTTAAGCATGTTTATTTTCTTCTTGGCTTTGGTTACCGCTATTTGTATTTGATTTTTGAATGTTAGTTTTGAGTCAACGTTTATTCCTAGTATTGTGTGATTTTCTTTTACGGGTACCGGTATATTGTTTATCTTTATTTCTATGTTGGGATCGTATTTGTTTCCAAATATTATTGCCGCCGATTTTTCTGGATTCAATTCCATACCAATTTTTTTAAAATTGTCCGCTAATCTAGCTAGAAATTTATTCATTTTAACGGTAGTTGTTCGCAAGGGTGGCAAAAACTCGCTCATAAGATTCGATTTTTTCTATTAATCAGCTCACCTCATGATTTACGATGCAATCCGTAAAATGATGGTAAAGATGAAACTCATCGCTGATCTAAGCAAACACACTCACCTATACAGAGCACCGCTGACATCAAATTATGATGGTATTGATGGTTCTCAGTTTTGATTTCATAGCATTTAACTCTCATTCCTAGTTTTAAAAAGTGAGTACTGAGTTTGGCATCACCGTACGAGCTACACCGGTGAGTGTATGCCTAAACCACAGAGCTGCCAACACGACCCAGCTTTTCGGTTTTGTTTTTGCTGGTACTCAAAACGAGCACGTGCATTAATGTACGAAAACAAAAGTCGAATCGTAGCGTGATGTTCCGTAGCGATTGAATTTCATGTCTCGAGCTAAACACAACTGGCTACTAAAACCGAATTCGTTTTCCAGCATACGAAAACATGTCTTGAGAATTGGATTGAAATGGCATCGATTCGAACGTTGGCCGCCCATGGCAACTCTGTTGGATGGGGAATACAAGCGAGACAGTCTCACAAGAATCTGATTCAATGTGTTGATGTACAAACACATCAAATCACAACTCACAAATCGTCTCTCAGTGGGTTCTAATATTTGATGTGCACTCAGCGCTCATCTGCTGATTGCTTGACACTACGATGTTGAGACGATGTTTTCTCTACACAAATGGTTACCCAGTTACTCAACTCGCTCAGCGATGCTTCTGAAACCGATTTGCAGGTGAGCTGAACTCGGTGATGATGAAGTAGGGAGTTGATTATTGCCAGCCCTGGTTGTTCGTATGCTATAACCTGTTACTATTGCTGTAAAGTCATCTGCAAATTGTAATAATATGCCTTCTTCTTTTGCTGTTGTGTGTATTATTTTAGTATAGAGATTAAATAACACTGGTGACAATGGACATCCTTGTGGGAGTCCTTTATTTGTGATCTGCGTTATTTTTGTTCCATCGTTCAATATCATGACAGTTTCTCTTCTTTTCAAATATTGGTAAATCCAGTTACATATGTTTGGTGGTATACTCTCTTTGATCAATGTTTGTAATAGTATATTGACGTTAACGTTATCAAATGCTTTTGTTAAATCAATGAACGTAGCTATTATTACTTCCCCTTCTCTTTTAGCTTGATGTACTAGAGATATTAGGGTATTAACGCAATTGATCGATGAAGTGTTCTTTCTAAATCCAAAAGAGTACATTGGTAAAGAGTTATGGTTTTCTATGTGGTCATTTATTTTATTTTTAATAATATTATTTATTATTTTCAGAAATATCGGTAGCATTGAAAGTGGTCTATATGATTTGTGGCAGTCTGGGTTTTTTCCGGGTTTCAGCAGTGGTATAATTCTACTCTGTCTCCATTTATCTGGGATATCGCACGTATTTAGTGTTTCACTTAGTAATTCTATGAAGCGCATTCTTAAGTTCCAGTTCAAATTTTTTAGCATGAAAAATGAAAAGTTGTCAACTCCGGGGGTTGAGTGGTCCTTTTTTGATTGTATGATTTTATTTACTTCCGAATATTGTATAACTATTGAGTGATTTGTTTTTTGTGAATTATAATCTATTTCTTGGGTTATTGTTGGAAAGTTATGATTCATAAACTCTTTTGCTAATTCTGAATCATTCAATAGGTTCAAGTTATTTTTTGCAGGTCTACCTCCACTTATTATTCTTACAGTGTTCCAAAGTTGTTTCTGATGCATAGTTGGATTTATTTCGTTCGTTAGCTCTTTCCATGTTTTCCGTTTTTCTGTTCTTATTTTCTTTTTTAATAAAGCTCTCGCCTTTTTGAATTCTAAAAAGTTTTGATATGTATGGTTTTGATTGAATTCTCTGAGTTTATTATTTTTGGTATTCAAAAGATTTTTTATTGTCGTGAATACGACTTACTTTACTATGGGGTGCCTTTTCAAAATTAGCCATATGGAAGAATGGGCAGAACTTAATCGTGAATATCTCGACTTGTATTAAAGGCAGCAACATAATTCTTTCACCATTTCATCAAAAATATGATCAGGAATTTAGGATAATATTTTGAACAGTGTGAGATGACCACAAACAACTCAAATATTAAGTTTTCTCTCAAATTTTGAAAACAACGCGGAAAACTCTTTACTTTTGCTTGACTTTTTCGCGCAAGGACGACGATTTTGAGGTAGTCAGGCACATATCTTCATCTGACTGCGTATAAAAGGGGAACCGTGGTCGAAATTCGATTATTTCTTCTTGTGCGTTGGATGCAAGCAGACGTCGTGGGACCAGCAGCTTCGGAGAGTACACCTTCTGCGTGGTTAAAAACCTCAAACGCTTAGGTCGCAACTCTCATTTGGACTTCAGTCGTCAGGTGGAGCAGTCATTAATGAAAGCAGACCTTTTGCGTGGTATAAAGCCTCAAACGCTCAGGTCGTGCTCTCATTTGGACTTCAATCGTCAGGTGGAGCAGTCGTCAATGAAAGCAGAACTTCTGTTCTTGGTTCTAAATTTATCCTTGAACTCAGGTTCAGTTCCTTATTCTAGAATTCTATTCGGTTCTTTTTAGAACCATAATAATACTCTCAAAGAATTATGCGAAATTTTATTTTACTGTACTCTATACGGCCCATTTTTATTATAAAGAACTATCTAGTTATTTCATTATATTTAATTGCGTTTCAGAATGTTTAATGTAACTAATCTGTAATTTAGTCTAGGCGCATCGTTTGAAATTCTAGTAGTGAAAAAGGGGAAAGTTGCACAATTCACACAATCGATCAACTACCAATTCGAATTCGGAAGTATAAAGAAAGTGTGTCAGTTTTATTCGTATTCACGACATCCAGTTATGTCTCTGACATTACACACCCGTACTTTTTTTCGTTTGTCCACCATTTTTTTGGTGTTTTCTGTGTTTTATTTTTCTTTGTGAATTTTGCTGAGTCTACTTGTTCTTGAATGATCTGAATGATGTCATCTATGGTGTGAAACATGTGTGGTTGTAATTCATTAAGTTTGTTTATAATCTGTTTTTTATTTATATATTCTGAAATGTATTTATATTTGACTGCTGTTTTGTCTATTTCCATTTTTATTATTTTATGGTTGCTGAAAAATTCCTCGTTCATAACTTTCCAATCTATTTTACCTGCTATTGTTGCCGATACATATGTTAAATCTATTGCTGACGGTGTTGTGTTAGGGGGTTTAATTAGTGTGCTTGATCCATCATTTAGTAATACTAAATTCGTTGGCTCTATAAGTGATTCTAATAATTCTCCTCTCGGGCAGTTCTCGTGTAGTGGATTCCATAATCTGTTGTGAGCATTGAAATCTCCTGCTAATATGGACGGTTTACTGCTATTTTCAATTAGGTTTATTAGGGTTTGCAGTTGCTGTTAATTGTCGTTGTTATTTATTGGAAGCGGTGGAATGTAAATTGAGAATATTTGTATGTTTGGACTGGTATTGGTTGTTTCTATCGCTATGGCTTCTATTGGTAGTAAGTTCGGTATATTAATTTTTTTAAATGTGATTTCCTTCTTGATTAAGAGTCCAACTCCTCCATATCCTTTTGGTCGTGATTCTGTTAAAAAATTATAACCTGGAAATTTATAGATTTCTCCTGGTTTCAACCAAATTTCGCTAAGTAGTGCTATGTCTACATCTTCCTTTTCAAGAAATTCTTTGATAGTTTCGCGAGTGTCTGTTGGTCTAATACTGGTTACATTGTTTTGGATTATTGTAATTTTTCTGTATTCTTTTATATCCATTTACTTTTCTAGACAATGGGAAGATATATTATTTTATGTTTTGTAGTGAAATATGGTATTTTAATTGCCGTTTGGAAGTTTTTATCATTTGTTAGTTGCTATTTCCAAAAATGGATTTATTATTGAATTTAATTCATTGCTTATATTGATGAGTAGTATATCTTGTTCAATTGTGTCAGTCTGATTTGTATTTTTAATTATTGAATTTTGGATAGATTTTATTTTTGCGACGATGTTGTTTAAATTAAGTTGCTGATATAGTTCTTTTTTTACCTGTTGTATTATTTTATCTATTTCTGTTTTACCTGAATTTTTTTCGTTTTTTTGTGGGTTTACGAGATTTGTTTCTGGTTTTGGATCATTTTGTTTGTTATCTTTGTCTTGTTTTTCATTTTTCTGTTGTGGGATGTTGGGGAAATCCTGAATTGAGTCGATTCTGATCTGTACTGATTTTGGTTTACTTTTGGGGAATTTTTGAGCCGCTTCGAAAAATGAAGATTTGTTGAATGCCATGTCTTGTCTTATTTTGTCTTGTCTATTTCGTTCTGGACACGCTTTGTCCGACGCTTTGTGTTCTCCCTTACAATTTACACATGTTGGTATCAAAATTTCGCAGTCATTATTCGAATGGTCTGAACCACAATTTTCACAACGGGGATTTTTTGATTTACAGTAATTTTCTCTGTGGCCATATCGCCAGCATTTACGACATATTTTCAGTGGAAATACATACGGCTCACAAAAAGCATGGATTCCGTAAATTGATACTTTTTCTGGAAGATATTGACCTTTTGCATAAATTTTCACTGAATAAGTTGGAGAAAATATAGTGTCAGATACTCTACGGTTTATTCTCTCTACTTTGTAAACTTTTATATTCCCACTTTCCAAGTTTTCTAATATTTCTTGTTCTGTTAAAGACGGTGGAATATTTCTCACTACCCCTATACTCTCCTTGAATCTCGCGGGGACGAATACAGTATATCCGAATTTTTCAGTTAAAATTTTCGAGTTAATCAGTTGTTCCGCATCTCTAGGATTGTCAAATACAATTTGGAATCTCCCTCTGCCAATGGATTTCATTTCCGTGTATTTTTTTACACCTATGTTATGCAGCATTTTTGCTACTTCCATAGGGTGTGGTAATTTTGGTTTGGATTTGTCTTTTTCTCCTACAGGTATGTTTTCTTCTGAGATATTACGCTCAATGATAAATGTTTTAAATATAGTGTTCTTAACCCACCCATCTTTGTATTTATCGTTGTCTTTGTTTTTATTATCGTTTTTTGATTTCTCTTGATCTGATTTTTGTCCCTGTTGCCCTGGTTCGTCCTGGTCTTTGATGTCCCGCTTAGAGTCAAAGTCTTTTTTGTTCCTTTTTGACGTTTTATTTTTCTTTAGTTTTCGATAATCATCGTCACTGTTGTCATGATCAATACATTTCTGTTGTAAGTTCAGTTTCCTTTTTTCCAATAACGCAGGTGTTTTCCGATTTCTCGGGTCCTCGCCTCCTCTAGCGTCATCTTCGTCTACCTCCATTGTCTAATTATTCACCACTTTCTGTACTTACTTTATTCCACTATATGAATATAGTAACCCCTTCCATAAAACCATAAATTAAACGGAGTCTAAATAATTTCACTTTAAATTATTCGCTACGATATCACTAACAAACTCTACACCGGTATGTTTCGCAAAGATGGCGGCCAAAAACCTCCTTAATTTCGAACCGAATTCACAAGCCTTGTCTTGTCTCGTCCAGTGCTGATGAGAGAATGTTTCTTTGCTGTCTTTTTGACACCTGAGTATCATATGTTTACCGTTATATTGCATAGTCGATTTCCTCTCCGGTTTTGACGTTGAAGCCGGTCGTATATAAATAAACCCTTCAGAAATTCAAATACACTGAGACAAAGCTCAATTAGAATTATGATGAACAATTTTACACTGCGTGCACTTTATTCTACACTGAGAAAAATGTTATAGTAACCGGAACCTTATGTTTATGGTCATTTCAACTATCCGTTAAAATAGTTGCAATGACTTAGATATTGGATTATTCAACATTCATATTGTATAAAGTACTAGACAAAAAATACAACGATCAGACTAAGCAACTTGTGTTTATAACTTTCCGTACATGGTAGATAAAGTATAGCTACCTTGTTTATAACTACCTTGTTTATACGATCTTCTTGACAGTGCAATAATGTTACCATGAATAAACGCATGGTTGGTTTGAAACTATGATGGTAGAAAGCACTATACACATTGTTAGTATTACCATAGATTGAGTAGAAAACGCATTTATGTGTAGTGTTTTTCAGCTTACAATATATTCTACCAGTGCTGATGATACAAATTGTCGACCGACGCGTCTTTTTCTTTGATGCCACAAAAAGCGGTATTTTAACGGATAATTTTATTTATAGAACTAGTATAGCTTGGTATAGTTTTCCGGGTAGGTAATATCCTGACGATTTTTGTTTATGAGTACAGGAAACGGTAATAGTTTTTGAACGGGCAGTAGTGTTTGAAAATTCAACTTTTAAGGAACAAAAATGGAAGCAGAGGTCATCATCGATGACTATTTTTCGGATCCTCAATATTTGAACGGTAAAAGCTCCTTTATTGGGTTGATATTCAATATTAAAATAATTTTGATATTTTAAAGAGGATGACGATGATGTCGAATTGAAAAACATAATTTTGGGTGAATTCCAGTTATGTCCGGAAGTTTATTCCATATTAATCCGTAAGTTGAAATTGAATTGGGATAATAATTATTTAATGTTTATATTAAAGATGAATTCATTTTGTATTATATCGAATCGTTCATAATAGAACACGGCGTAAACGCGGCATATTTGAAAATTCTTGATGACCGCGCGCTGACAGAAATCTTTTCAGTAGCCAAATGGACGGCGCATAAACATGCCCTTCGGCAAAAATTGATATCCTGGGAGCCGAGCAATCTATTTGTGCAAGATCATTTTCGTAAGTGTTGTGATCATAATTGTCCGGAGCAGGATGAAAACAATCATACAACTACATCTACGTTACGGTTTATTCATATGCCCACCAACATTTGTGCCCAGGTTCTCGATACGCTATTGAAAAATAACGAGAAAGGAAAAATCATAATGAACTTCTATGCTAAACATGGTGAACTGGATTCGGAGCACCGAAAACATTTAGCACATTTAATAGTTGATCGATACATAGCTCACAACGACTATTTTTCCCTAGCGGACATGAAAGCTTATTCAGAGATCATATCCGAAAAATTTTCCCATGAATTTCCAGTTGAGTTTCTTTGCCAAATCCTTATTTGTGATAAATTTGTAATACTTCTCTTTCTATACACTACAGGAATTATATTATTCTCCTAGAAACAAGGACGCTGGTAAAAAAAACGTATCTGGACTATTATACGATCGTTTCCACAACCGAAACAAAAAGGAGGCTATAAAACGCAAAAGAGATCAGCGTGTAGCTGATGGTGATTGTCTGCAATCAATTAAAAAGCAAGCTCTTTCCTTAACAAATACAGGTAAGTTTATCAGTGTGCTATTGTACTGAAGTTATTAGGGAGAAAATTCTTTGAAGTTAGTGTAAATCCAGTGACTCAAAACAGATTTTGCGGGTTAAGATGAAAGGGATTGTTGTATCAGAATTTTATTCAGTCAGTATTATTTTGACAGATTAATTACGTTACTGTATCACAAAAAGTGAATTTTCAACTATACTGTTCACAAAATTCAATATCTACAAATATCGTTTGCTGTCATAGCTTAGTGTATTTTTGTTAAAATACAGCACCTAAAAGTATTCTACGGACATATCCTAATTTACTGTTCTGCAATCGATGAAAATGTTGAATTGAGAATCACAAGTTCTCTGCACATATAAAGGTAATTATCTAATCCCAGTCATAACCGAATAGGCAGTGTGCAACCAAAAGTGAATATAAAATGAGATAACAGTTAATGTATGATGAATTGATCATCCAAACTCCATATGCAATTCGTACGATTTTAGGCTGGCATTGGCTGGTATCGAATTTTATCCAATGCGACTTTCCAAACGACATTCCAATCCACTGAAAAATATGGGTTCTTGAGCAGCAAATTTCCTAGTCTCATAATGAATCTCTAGCATCAAAAGACTAGACATTGTTGCTAAAAAATATATATAATTTTTGAGCATAATGAGTACACTGTGTGCATATTTCTCCACAACAAAGTACTTACGGGCTCCATCCAAAAAAATTCGTATGCAACATAGCAAGATTATCAATCACACAATGCGTTTTATTTTGGTCGCTCTGCTGTTTCCACGAATGGCTTCATTTTCCTTTGTCGTTAAAAGATTTCGTGATTTCTGCAGATTGTATATTTTAAATGTGCCATTTTCTTGCGAATGTAGTTCTACAAATTATGATGTAATTTGTAAAACAATGAGTGCTTACATATTTCAATATTTCGTCGATATCAATTTTGTCTTCAAGCCATTCACCACGCACGATATACTTTCCTCAATGCTTCGTTTTCATTTTTAAAAATCCAGGTATGAACTTTTCAAACCAAATCTATCCATCATATTTCACTAAATTTTTGTTCTTCCATTGATGATTTATTTTTGTTTTGTTTTGCTTCCTAATGACAGTTGCGTTTACGCCAAATTATAGGTTGCCTTACTATAGATTGGCAAAACTTAACTGAACTAGATAGGTATAGGTGAAATCATACAGAAATGTTCAAAACGACGAATGTAACAATGAGAGATTCTCTTTGTTTACTTTCTCTTTCAATTATTACGGTACTTTTAGCAATCCTTCTCTCCAGGTATTTAAAGATAATAATAACTAAAGCTATCATATTTCAATATGTATTGAAAAAATTCCCGAAAAAGCAGGAATATTTCGCAATAATCGATAGAGAAAGTATACAAAGAGAATCTCTCATTGTTACATTCGTCGTTTTGAACATTTTATACAGAAATTATTTTGGATTGAAATGTTTGTTTATTTATCTGGAAAAGCCTAGTTTATAGTGATTTCGCCCAAGGTTGCAAAATTTATTAACTATTGTGGTTATTATTATTCGAATATTTTGCAGAAGTAGCTTGTTACGATTTTGAGAAAAATTGGCTTAGAAATAATATAGCACCTAGCGACGAGGTGCTACGTTGTTGGAATGACACATTTTTAATTCGTTACAAGGAAATTTTGGAAAACCAACAATCAGATCGTCAACATATCATCGAGCAGTGGCCAAGATTAACTGATCCCGATGGCTATTTGTTGGTAAGCTTTTTGTATGTTGCATATTTTGGTTGACTTACACTGTTTATAAAATATTTGTTTCGTGTATAATTAATAGGTTGATGCAGATTTCATTGCTTTATTTGGTGCAAACAAGACAGATTTATTCAACGAATGGGATAAATTTTCACACACGTTCGAAAAATACATAAAAAATTCGCAGATTAAGGACAAATTCAGCTTGGCCTTTTCAAAACAGTTAGACTCAGAAGGGATACAAACAGGTAACAATAAAATTGATGAATTTTTATTTGAAAATAAATCTGAAATCATATTTAACAATACCTATTATTCTCTTACAGATTATCGATACTATATCATCTCTGTATTGTTCCACTCTATCATAAAACCAATTCGCACATCAGAAAACAAATTACCTACGATTGTTCAAGCACAGAGGGATCTATGTGTGATATGCGATAGCGAAGACGAGTGCATTAATACCATCAAGTCAATGCGTGACGACTTCAAAGCTGCTCAACAATCACTATTTCCACGCATTTTCACAATAAAACAAGAAGATTCGCTGACTAAATTTTTCGTTGTGTGCAACGGGCTGGAGTTTAAATTGCCTACATATTTGCGAGCCTTGGATGTAGCACTCAAACTAAAATTCGTATTAAACGTGAAATTTTCTGAGAGTACGGAACTATTTTGGGGATTCGTGACACGTCATTTCTATAACATAAACTATCAAAATAAGTCAAAGAATAACCAAATTTTACTACTAGAACAATATTTATTGAATCAGAAATAAATATGGCCGGCATATCCTGCTTCAAGTGCGGACAAGTTTTTCTAGATTCAATCCTGTACTTCAAACACCTCAGTGGAATTCATGGTGTAACATCCTTCTCCTTAATCATGTGCACTTTGTGCCGACCACAATCAGCTTTCCAATCAATGTACACTTTCAAACGACATGTCGCACAACAGCATCGCCAACAATTTGCAAACATTGAGGAAAATTTCGATGATTTTGCCGGTCCAAATGAGCGCACCGATTCCCAGAAAATAATTTCGCCGGTTGTTGATAGATTACATTGTGATGTAGATGCTGCACCAGAAACGAAAATTGTTGATCAGTTGCCGATATTATCTCCATTAAATCCAGTAATTTCAAAACCAAATTCAATTTACCAGGAAGAAGAAAAAATTCTTGTAATTAGAAATATGCTGAGAGAAAAATGTTTTAATTTTACACTAAATATGTACGCTAAAAAAACATTTCCCAGAAATGAGGTGAAAAACATACAGCAAGCTATATGTAAAGAAATAATAAGTCCGATTGTAGGCGCTTTGAATGAACTGTACGATGTACCGAAAAATCGAATGTATGAACAGTTGCTGGATGATTTAAAAGATCCCTTCAAATTTATAGGTTCAGAACAAAGATTTAAATCTAAGTTAAAATCGCTTGGACTTACTGATGATCTTTTGGTATTAGAGTATTCAAACACAGAAGGAAAAACCTCTCCAAAAGGCTGTTTAATGCCAATTAAGTTCCAAATTAAATCATTTTTTGAATCACAGAGTAACTTAAATGATACATTGGATCATATGCGATTTTTAGAGTCACAGAAAAATTATTCTAGTTTGATAAATGGATTTTTGTGGAAAAAAATAAAAGAAGTATTTAAAGACAAGTTGGTTATACCACTTTATCTGTTTTCGGATGATATGGAACTAAATGACGCCATCGGCGCTCATTCAGGAACACATAAAGTTTGTGGACTCTATTATAGCTTTCCAACAATACCTTCATATAATCGTTCACGTCTGCAGAATATTTTTGTTGCAGGATTTATCAATACTAGTGTGATGTCACAAATCGGACCATCAAATGCGCTCAAAGAGTTGATAGATATCATGATTGAGTTAGAACAAGATGGATTAGATTTATATGTTGATGAGAAAATACATAAGGTATATTTTGTACTAATCAATGTCCTAGGTGACAATTTGGGTATTAATACATTAACTGGCTTTGCGCCATCATTCAGTGCAATGTAATTTTGCAGATTTTGTAGAACAGATAAATATCAAACTCAAAACAAAGTCCACTTAGATGAAACTTCGTTGAGAACTATTGAAAATTATAATAATGACAAAAATACAGATTTCATAGTATCTGGAATTAAAGAACCATCGGATTTCAATAGATTAAAATACTTCCACGTTGTCAATAACAAAGCAGTTGATATTATGCATGATTTTTTCTCTCATGGTAGTTACGATTTATCCAATATTTTTGAATACATGATCAAAAATTTGAAAATTTCTCTGAAAAAAATCAATCGTACAATTCAAGCATTCAAGTTTGGTACTACGAGAAAAACTAAATTTCGTAAAATTACTCGACAACAAATATCCAGGGTCGCATTTAAAATGACAGCATGTGAAATGATGGAGTTTATTAATTATTTCCCCATAATATTTGGTGGATTGTTTCCGGAGAATGATAGAATATGGGACTTTAGCTGTTCATTGGTCGAGTTAGTAGACTTGGTTCTATTACCATCCTACACAATTGAAATTTTGAATGCGTTACAAGAACAAATTATTTACCATCACACATTATATATGAAACTGTTTAACGCTAAGCTAAAACCAAAGCACCACATTATTTTACATTACCCAAGTTCTATTGAATACGTTGGGCCTCTTCGAAATATTTGGTGTTTCAGATTCGAGGCATTTCATCAAATTTTCAAGCAGTACTGCAGAAATATCAATTCTCGAGTAAATATATGTTTGACACTTTGTCGCAAAGCTGGTTTAGTTTATGCTAATAATTTAAAACAACAAAACTTTTTATCCTCTAAATTAACATTCAAAAAAGCTATCGCCATAGAAAACGCTAACTACTTGAATCTAAAACATATTTATGATTTGTCTTCCACTCAGTTATATTCTTGTAGTTCAGTCTTCTATAAGGGTACTGAGTATAAGAAAGGTTTTTTTTGACTACTTCGAAAAACTTATATGATGTTCAACTGTTTAAAATCAAAGAGCTCATAATATGTGAAAAACGATTATTTATTGTTAGTAACAAATGGCAAGTGCTTGGGTATGCACACCATTTCGCTTCATTTGAAGTTAGTAATAGTAGGAGAGAAAATATTGTTAATGACGCGAATGAGTTTGATGGACCTCCTATCCACGTTTTCATAGTTGGAAGTAGATTTTTCATAAGGTTGAAGAAATATTATAATTAATTTATAAAAAAAATCAATGTAAAGTTACTGTTAAGTTTTGTTGAAAATAAAGTATTAATGAACTAAACCTCTGTGTTATTGTAATAAATATAATTTTGATATAACATTCAAACATGTATGCATGTTTGACTAACCTTTGCCATTGTCAAATTAAGTTTTTATTGCGTTTTGTAAGAACCAGATGTGGAATGTCAAAAATACTATGGCTCTAGTTATTACAAACAGGACAATGTAAAAATAAGATACGATTACTGTTACGTTAAACATGGTTCTATATACTAAATACTGTTTAATATTACTATTATATGGCTAAATCCCTGTATAGTAAAAATGACCTTGCATATTGTTATCTCAATTCGATTTCATAGTCGGTTAAAAACTACTATACTCGCGTAGTCGAACTCACCCTCTTAAAGGGTAACTGTTACTATATTATTTTTCTGAGTGTAGTTCACAGTTTGCAGTTGCAGCCCTGACACATGACAATATTATTGTCAATTCAAAGTATTGTCAATATCGTCAATCTAATTGGCTTCGTAATTCCGCATTTTTCGAAAAACTCTAGCGTTTAGAGCTTTTAATATTGCAACTGAATATTATCGTCAATCCGATGATGTTTCCACTATAAGCCTCCCTTACACGATCATTAAAAGTGTCATTACTAAGTAATGACACTTCTGCTCAAACGCTCGTCATTACTGCATTACTGGACATCATTACTTTTTAGCATTACACGTTCATTATTAATGATGAATATTTGTAACTACTCCAGTACGGGGCTTGTAACCAGAATAACTTTCTCTCAGCAAATAAAGAATATTAGCAGTATTCTTTATCTTAGTTTAGCTGAAAATAAATTATATTTGTCATTGAAACGTTAAGGTTAATGAAACATTTATAATTTAAATCTACAATTTGTCATTCCAAAATTTTTTTTTCACCTATAGTTCTGAAGAGAATGTTTACTTGATGGTTGTCAAATTTTCTCATCTAATACAACTGACGATATTCAGCACTTCCACAAAAAAATAATAAGAAGAAATAATTTTGGTAATGATGGAAAATCCGGAATTCCATCGTTACTCGTGTCATTACTGAACTTGCAGACCTTACACGATCATTAAAAGTGTCATTACTTTTTAGTAATGACACTTTTATTTATCGTGTAAGGGCCGCTATACGATCAACAGTGTTGGCAATACTCCTTGTATTGATATTAATATTCTCTCGTGTAAGGGCCGCTATTCAGAAGAAAACAACTCATTAGTCGAGTCAGCATATTATTTTGCCTATTACTTGGCCTACAATCAACGGTTTGTATTATAATCTATCGATGTTTGCGTCGTTCCTAAAAAGTAATATTACTGGAAAAATTGAAAAAAATGCTGTTGTGATGTTCCGAATTTACGAAATTTGCATCGATTGAATGCTGATGCCTTATACGTCTTAATAATAAAACTCAGCCAGTGTTTTGTTGTCCCTTTGATTTTATGTAAGTGTAATTGGCGCTTTGGTCAGCACCAAGGCAAAATTTCCAGCTTCCACTCTGTCTGCAGCCTTAGACCACAAACAGAGTGACCACGAGAAGCTGAGCTGAACTTGGTGCTGACCAAAGTGGAAAATATACTTACAGTAAATCGAAGGGGAGTTAAAGCTGAGCAGATTTCTCGCTTGTACTCTGACAGGTGTCGAAATCTTCTATTTTTACAATTCTAAATTTTAAAACACGACTGTTTTACAGTTTCTTAGTAAAGTTGGAAGAAGTATTCGTTGTCTACAACAGGGTTCCTTCGATTTACTACAATATTGTTTCTCGCCTTGGACCAACTAATGTCAGTCACCAGCTCGGCTCAGCTTCTCGCGCCCACTCTGTCTGCTGCCTTATGCCACAAACAGAGTGACTGCGAGAAGCTGAGCTGAACTTGGTGCTGACCAAAGCGGAAAATATAGTTACAGTAAATCAATGGGACCAATAGAGCGGATTTCTCGCTTGTACTCTAACAGGGCTCCTTTGATTTGCTGCTAATATCATTCCTGCTCTTGGTTTGCTAATGTCAGTCACCAGCTCGGCTTAGCTTCTCGCGTCTGCAGCCTTAGTCAGTTTATAAATGCTTAAGAGGTTATATGGAATTAGCGGCCCTTACACGATCATTAAAAGTGTCATTACTAAAAAGGAATGGCACTTTTAATGATCGTGTAAGGTCTACGAGTTCAGTAATGATGGAATTGTGGATTTTCCATCATTACCAACATTATTTCTTCTTCTTCTTTTTTTTGTGGAAGTGATGAATATCTTTAGAACTATACGCGAAAAAATGACAAAGTGTAGATTTAAATTGTTAATATTTCATTAACCTTAACGTTTCAATGGCAAAACAAATTTATTTTCAGCTAAACGAAAATAAAAATATTGCTATTGCTGGAGTAGTTACAAATACTCATCATTAATAATGAACGTGTAATGCTAAAAAGTAATGATGTACAGTAATGCAGTAATGACGAGCGTTTGAGCAGAAGTGTCATTACTTAGTAATGACACTTTTAATGATCGTGTAAGGGCCGCTATTGGATTAGATTATTTCCAGGATGAAATGAGCTTATTAGTATGAGTTAGTCAAGGATTTAACGACATTTACTTCTTTGTTCAAGTAGGGTAACAGAGGTATTTTGGCCACTTCATATATTTTGGCCCACCTAACAAACTTTATCGATTTGATCGGATTTAATTGATGTGAAGTAACTCATGTTACATAAATTTGAAGGTAAACACATTAAATTACCTATTGCGGAAGGGTTTTTCAAAGATATTACAACATTTGGTGGATATTTATTCAAAGTGGGCCAAAATAAAATCAATCCTAAAGTGGGCCAAAATACCTCTGTTACCCTACACTGAGCAAAATACCATAGTAACCGTAGCCTGTTTTCCATTGTCATTTCAACTATACGCTTAAATAGTAGCAACAATCATGATATATGACTATTCACCATCTGTATTGTATAAATTACTAGACAACAAAGACTACGACTTGACTAAACTATTTGTATGTATGACTTTTCTGGCATGGTCTTCCTGACAATGGTAGTCATCTCAAATATAAGAACAAATAGTTAAAATCACAATTTCTAGTAAGGTGAAATTGCTCTCGAGCCTTGATATATATGAAGAGCTAAATAGTTATCGCTACCATGTAAATATGTACACAGTATAATAATGTTACCATAAATAGATACATGGTTTAAATGAAATTATGAAGTTTGAAAACACTATTCATGTAGTCCATATCAACAGAATTTATGTAGTAAGCACATTATCGTATAGTGTTTTTTAACCGACGATGTTTTTCATTTGTGCTGACTATACAAATTGTCAATAAACGGATATACTTTGTTATTGTCACATAAAGTTACAATACAGCAGACAATTTCGTAACACATCAGTGATTGATTTGAAGAAAAAAAAGTATATTGTGACATATATTGTGCAATTTGGAAGGACTTGCAGGTGAGTAAATTTTGTAGCCTTACTAGTTTCCGTCGTTGAAATTAAATTTTTCAACAATTTTGCCGGTAATGGCTGTTTTCTAGTGAAATCGACGTCCTGTATAATTTTTATTATTCGTTATCAGTCGCTGTAGAAACAACATCAAGCGATTGATTAAAAACGACGAACATCATCCGATTTCCGGATTCAAATCGCTCGAATCCGAAGGAAAAAATAACAATATATGGAAGGTGGGTATTGAGGTTTGTTTCTGGACTTGGCTATTAATTTCTTCCATTTCTTCTTCAGGAAAAATTTCACCGAACAACCTGGGATCAACAGTTGCAACCAAGCAATGCTGCTCCGTGTCTACGTTGATAATCAATATTTCACCAGGCACATCATCATAATAAAATTGTAATAATTGCAAAAATAAAATAGAATTCAATGAAACTATTTTGTTGTTCTTGTTCTAGAATTCAAATTCATAAAACTTTTTAACATTAGCTCATGTTTTGCTGATCTTCAGCATTGTTGAATCAACCACTGCCTTCAGTTTCGAAATAACTAGAAGTGAAATGTCAAAAATACCATGGCTCTGGTTATAGCGAAAACCACAATGTAAATAAAGATTCGGTCATGGTTAGCCTAACCATCTCAATCGTATTAGTTATTCATACAATATACTGTTCAATATTACTATTCTAGAGCCGATACAATTTATAGTAAACATGAACTTGACTATTGTTGAAATCATCTGATTTGATAGTCGGCTGAAAACCACTATACTCGCATGGTCAGGTTGGCCCTCTATATAGTAACTGTTACCATAATATTTTTCTGAGTTAATAATAATTATTCAAACAAAATCAAATTTGCAACAAATTTCGGCTTTCAGAAAGTGAGACTTTTTCGCCCAGTGTAATATTTTCACAAAGAAATGCAAGATGGCTGCACATTCGGGAGGAATAGATTGGTCAGCGGTGTTAAAACCATTTTTAACTAGTTCAGGAGAAAGTGCTGGCAAAAATGATACGCTAAATTTGGTGAAAACTATAATTCACAGGTACGAGACCAGTTAGTTTCCGTGATATGATGATTTTTTTTGAAGAAATTTTAATTTCAAATTATGACGGGAAATTTTCAACAATGGCGACTAAGATCCCCATTGCGGAGGACCAATATTTGCGCAGAGCTGTTTCGGGCCGCTGGGGCCTCGCATTGGGGTTGTTCATGATGAATATTATTGAATATTTTTGTCTTTTATTTTTAGTGAAAATGAAATCCTTGATCATGATGTCAGTCACAAGCAGTTTTTCGACAGCTTGGTCGTGTTGGCTGCGGAAAACATTACAAATCAAGTCACATCACGTAAGATACTTGCGCAACAAACATTGCGGAAATTGATTTTCTAACTATCCAACTTTGGTACTTTTTAGTCTCCCAGACGCAGTTACCGCAGTTTGCTGAAGCTGCCACTGTTCTTATTCGTTACGTCATGCAACACTTGGATGTCCAAGCAACAAATAAACCTAGCATCTTGTTGATGGCGCTGAAAGTGCTTTGTGAAGGACGTAAAGAACATGAACATGCCGCTGGTAGTTCAGCGGTTTCGTCGATAATATCCGCTTCCGGTATGAAATATATCAAATATCCAGAAGCGCACAGTAAATCGTCGGCTGTGGGTAGTGGTAGTAGCTCGTCTGGAGTTGGTGTCGGTGCCGGTTCAACCGGTTCTGAAAAAGATAGCCCTAAGAGTGAAATGAAACGCTCGCGTTCTGATCTATCGACTGTTATATTGCAACAACTTACGACACCATTGGGAGCTGGTGTGTTCACTTTTGCTACACTAAGCGAAGAGCAAATTGATTGCACGGTAAGCAAATTAGAATATCTCATTTTCGTAGCTTAAGCGATGATATGTTTTAATTTCAGGACCTTTTCGTCAAAGCGAACATTCAATATTTACAAGCGACTAATGGAGGTGACACGTTGTTCAAATGGTGTACACATTCGTTGATAACTTTGTCGAAATATCGCATTAAATACGAAGAATGCACCATGCAAGGCAAACCCTTGTATCTCCCTATTACAACAACAGAGGCAACGGCTGTCAAGGCGAATCTTGCCCAAATTGAATCAGACATTTCTAACCTGTTACTGGCAGTTTCGTTGCCAGTTTTGGAACCACTGACACCCAACAAGATTACTCTTCTCTCACAATGTGCAATGTCAGCTTTGTACTGTGCTGTTTTAACTTCAACAGCTATCAGTGTTCTCTCGATGGCCGCTAGTGGCTCACAGAAAAGCGCTTCTTCGACGCAGCTTCAACAAAAAGAGCAGCAGTCATCTGGGACACAAACTCAAAAGGAAAATGACGAAGAGGAGGATTATGCCAGAATTATAGTCGATCGCGGGCTAGAAATTTTTACCAAAATAGGAAGCATACTGAAAAGTTCGACCCGCACCCACATTTATCAGAATCACGTTTGTATGGGAGCTTGGTTGTTGATCTATGGAATCCAAGGCACTATGGGTGCTTCTGGGAATCCTGCTGGTGGCAATATTCAACAGGCTGCTAACGTAAAAGCTTCGGAAGAAAGTTTAAAAGGAAGAAGCCCCTTGAAAACTTTGGATGTACCGCAGATGGCTTCAGCAGTTCCATCTCCTGCATTGCGAGTTAATCTATTTAAAGTCCAGCAAGGATTCGGTGTTCTTAATGCAGCAATAGCTCGACACAGCATTTCACTGTTGACAGAATTAATTGATGATTTGAAAATCGACTCTCGCTCAGACGACGATGAGTACAGTAGCATAGAATCCGCTGGATTCGATATTCTAGGACAGTATACTTCAATTCAACGTGTGGTACGCGTTCTTAACAGCGCAACACTGCAACAATTAATGACATTTTTGGCAACGGTTTCGTATAGAAAGGCATGCACCCTTCGTAGGATTAACACCAAGAGCAACAATGAAGGCGAGCCAATGAGCTACAGTGATTCTACAACTTATTATAATGATACGTTCTCTTGCTCTGAGGAGAGTGAGCCAGAAGAGGAAGATAGTGACAGCTACTTAGGACTTTGGTTCAAAGAAACATTATCCCCGGAAGCCAATGAAGAGCTTGCTGAGTCACAGGAACAAGAGAAGAAAGATGAAAAACGACATGGCAGTAATCTGGTTTCGGCCAAGGATGAACCTCACGAATATCTCAATCTGAGCTCGTTAATTTTCAACTTTTTCGATGTATCACTCGGAGGACAACATATTTATCTAAACCGATACGTTCGAACAGGATTGAGTGAGCAACAGATGGTTTTACTGGCAAACATTTTGCGTGATCTGGATCGTGATTCCGCTAGAGGCGAACCGGAAAATTCAGGCTGTCTACAATGGCAGAACGCGATGGTGAAATTTTCCGGTTCTGTTGGTCGTTATTTGCACAATTTAATATCCAACTCCCTTCTGAATGAGTCTTTGCAATCGGCTCTTCTTCTTCACCTCGGAGTTTCTCCATGGACACAAGATTCAAATATTTGGCCTCTTCAAGTATACTCACGTACGTTAGCTGTACTTGTACAAATACTTCTATTGAAACCATCACAAGAAAAGGAAGCAGCTTGCTTGTCGGTTTGGCATCGTCTAGTGAACACATTGGTTGAAGGTGTTTGTTCGACTCAGACTATTCCGAATGAATCTGAAACTGAAGATTTGAACGTTGAACATGCACAACTGTTACTCTTTTTGTTCCATTCCCTCAACCTGATGCAAAAGAAATCAATACTGTTATTAACTGCTGGTGGAGTAATTCGCTGCTCTGAAGTATGCCGTTCAGTTACTCCCGAAAAACCTCTACGTGACAATCAGATTATGCTGTTGTCGAGATTGCTGCTGTTCCTGGAATATCTAATGAAACATTTGTACAATCCACCGAACGTTTTGTTGGAGCAAGTTCGCTGGAATTTATTCAGCGTGTTCACGCTAGATTCGGATCAAAAAATCTCCGATCTCATCAACTATAAAACCAAAATGATGTCGTTTTGTCGCAAAGATATTGAAGATAAACATCGGAAGCTAGCAAACGAGTTCAGTGTAGGAGGGGTGAAACCGAAGTTCTATTCGTTAACTACGGTGGATGCCAAAATTCAGCAGGAATTTAAGCTGGATGGACTTGCCTGGAATTTCATTCTCTGCACTCCGGATAAATTGAAATATCCATGGTTGATAGACGCTTTGATCGATATTCTTAGTATTACGGATATGTGTGTTGCTAAAATTCCGTTTCAGACGCTCTGTGCTGTACATTATTGCTTCAGTTTGTGCTGGAAGCTGTTATTAGGATTGCCGCCCTCAACACAACACGTCGAGGCACTTATGCAGGAGAAGATACCAAACTTACATTCACTGTTATGGTCGATTCGCTGTCTCCACCCTATAACGCATTCTCATTATCTAATTGTGAATAGTTTAGTGAAGCAGGTAACTGTTTAGATAGTTGACCGCTTTCCTCAATGTGACTTTGTTTTGTTTCTAGGGTATGTACACACAATCGGCGGAAGCGCTTTGGAACCGACTTACCGATCATGTATCCGATGTCAAATATAGTCTCAAGCTGACTGTATTGGGTCTTGAGTCTTTTTCTGAAACTTTTGTACCGGAACAACCGCAGCTATCCAAAATTATTCTGTTGGATAGTTTGGTATCGCATCTTTATGCTATATGCTGGGCTGAAAAGGAAGGTGTTAATATTAAAACGAAATCTAACAATAACAGTAGCAGTTCATCCAGTAGCAGTAGCACCAGTTCTACTAGCAGTACCAGCAGCTCAACGTCAACTTGTTCTAGCGGAAGCGATTCCAGTGTTGGAACAACCGGTGTGGGCAACCAACAGCAGCTTAGTGTGTCTCCGGGAACTGTTACTAGTGCTGACGCTTCTACAACAACGGGATCCGGTCTGGAAACTGCAAAAATGGCTTCACGCAATGATTTGACTAGAAGCGTAATGGCCAAACTAATTGAAGTGTTAGACATTGTCAAAGAAGCAACCTATAAAACAATGTTCCAAAATTTAAGTGGACAAATTCCAGCTACCTTGATCGAACCATTGATAGCCATTTGTGGTTCTAAAAATACCTTCTGTCAAGATTTATCTACCCAATTGATTGCATTGATTACTGGCCAAGATAAAGATGTTATTTCTGTAGAATGGCGCAAGAACTTGTCCATTTCCAGCGAGGATAATTTCACTACTGGATCATTCCCGGTGGAAGTGCATACCCTAACTGTCATCGATGGTCATCTCACGGAAACGTCGAAACATTTAACGTATTCAATTCTACTCTCGCTAAAACACGCACTAAAGTCGTGTATTAATCTAATCTTCTACATGTTGCCGAATTACGACGATAAACAACTAGATGACGAATTGAAGGGAATTCTTATACCGATGGTGTTTGATCTCCGGTCGGAATATCTGTACGACGTGGTGAACAAGTGTTTGGAATCGCTTCTAAGTGGCGATGCTAGCTCAGAGACCTATCAGCTGCTAGCGTACTCAAACATACTTCAACACAGCTATCAATTTTTGATCGAATACACCGAACTATCTGCTCAAGGACAATCGATTAATATCGAAGAAACCGTTTTACACAGTATAATCAAGTTTTGGGAATCTATGCTAGACAAAAGTATGGGTCTGAAAGCCATGCGCGAGTTTTTCTATGGAAACAAAAAAGGCAATCTTGTGCAAGTTTTGCTGTCATTCACCGGCACTAGTCTGTCACAGAAATATGCAACCAAAGTGTTACTGTTCTTTGAGAAACTTTTTTCTACTTCCGAAAAACTCGACGCCCAATTCGATGAAGAAGAAGTTGGCTGTTGCATCGGTGAACTTGCAAATACGGATGCATCAAAACTGAAAAACTGGCTCAGTCACATTCTGCTTGGGCCTCGGGGAGTCAATTCGAATTCCGTCGGTTCGAATGCATCCAGTAACGTTCCAACACCGACTAATATGGCAACAGTGTCGGCCATACCTAGTATTACCGACCAGTTGGCGGTGTCGGCAATATCGGACAACAATACTGGCAATAATGCATCGGTCGGTGGTGACCCGGATGCAATGGACATCGATTACGAGTGTATGCCGTGGCAAAGGGATACGAGTCGCACCGGAAATGATACCGTCGACGAAGCATTGGAAAAGAATGGGAAGTTGTTGCAGGTCTTGGTCAAATACATTGTTGCTGAGAATAGGATATCCTCGTCCGTATCCGAAGCTTTGTTCCAGGCTTTGATTCAAATAGGACACAATTTACTTTGTCCAGCACAGGAAGCAATCGAATTTTCTGACCTGCTACAAGTTATGATTACACTAGCAGACGCAGGGAAAGGTCGCGGCCATGCGGTTCTATTTACAGCCGCAATCGATTGGTTGGAGATTTCCAAGAATCAAGTTCTTGAAAGTAAGGTAAACCGAAGTAGTCCGAAGACTGCAGTTCAACTGGAAAATGTTACGGCGATCCTTAAGTATATGAGTGATCTGCTACTTGGTTTAGGAGCATCGGGCAGTCGTTCGGTTAATCCTCCATGGGAGGAAGAAACGCCGTTAGATGCAGAGGATATTTTGGATGATTTAGGAGGTGATGACGATGATAGTGCCGTTGAAGATTCCGACGAAGATAGTCTCAGTAACAAACTATGTACTTTTTCGATAACTCAGAAAGATTTTATGAACCAACATTGGTATTACTGTCACACCTGCAAAATGGTTGATGGTGTAGGTGTTTGTTCTGTCTGCGCTCGCGTATGTCATAAAAATCACGACATTAGTTACGCCAAGTATGGCAACTTTTTCTGCGATTGTGGAGCGAAAGAGGACGGTTCTTGCCAAGCGTTGTCTCGACGTAGTACCGCTGGTCATGTCGATGATTCTATTCTCGGTTCCGCTTTACCAAGATCTTCTGAAGCTGATTCGGTTATGTTAACCAGTTCTCTTCGTCGACGTGCTTCTAGCCCAACAAATCAAACGAATCAATCCGGAAATGCTCAGATGTCGGAAAAGAAGTTATTGCTGGCAAAGATTATAGAAAGTTCCAAAGATGCTCTCGGTAGTCCAGACCAATGGAAGGTTGTCGTTCGTTGTATTTTGTCATTCTTTAATTCGCTTATGCCGGCTATAAAAGATCATTGCGCCAAATACTCGACTGTTGGATGTCATCTTCGAGCACGGAACGCTCTGGAGCGTTTACATCAACCGGAAAAATCGTACGCATTCAATGATCAAATCATGGTTGCGACACTCGGATCCCAAGAAGGAGCATTTGAAAATGTGCGCATGAACTTTTCTGGAGAGCAAGGACAAACCATCAAACAACTGCTCTCTTCGAATCTGGTGCGCCGCGTGGCTTTGTGCTGTTTAGCTTCCCCCCATGGTAAACGTCAGCAGCTGGCAGTTTCTCACGAGAAAGGAAAGGTGACGATACTCCAGTTATCTGCTTTATTGAAGCAAGCTGATGCAGCTAAGAAAAAACTGACTCTAACCAGATTGGCATCGGCTCCCATACCGTGTACTGTTCTTTCGCTTGCTTCAAATCCTGCTAACGAAGACTTTCTAGCTGTGTGCGGACTAAAGGAATGTCACATTCTAACCTTCACCAGCACTGGAGCCACAAATGAGCACATAATATTGACACCGCAGCTCGAAACCGGTAATTTTATTAAACGTGCAATTTGGCTACCGTGCTCACAAACAAAACTGGCTCTGGTGACTGCGGATTTTGTCAAAATATACGATCTTGCAGATGATAGCTACAGTCCTCAATATTACTTCCTTGTACCAAGTGGAAAGATCCGTGATTGTACATTCGTTTACCAAGAAGAGACATATTATATGCTGATAATGTCGTCACATGGCTACATCTATACCCAACCGTTGAGCGATGAAAGTTTAGCTAAACATGGCCCATTTTACGTAACAAGCACACTAGAACTCGATCATCCATCAATTACCGACGACAACGGGCAAATTCTTTCTGGCGGTGTTTCAATCTATTATTCTCATGTGCTTCAGATGCTGTTTTTCAGTTATGTCGCTGGCCGCAACTTTATGGCTCCGTTATCCAATGTCAATCAAGGAGTGAAGTGTGTTATTAATCTTATTTCGAATCCAGCATCAAAAGTATTTTCCAAATCAACAACTCAACCATTATGCCAATGGACCGAAATTCCCGGACATCCAGGATTAATTTGTGCAATGATGCAAAATTTAAATAATCCTGTTATTTTCATGATCAAGCCGGACGGTTATGTTGCTCAAGAAATTAAGGCTCAAAACGCGAAAGCAAAAATAATGGACATGGTAGCGATTCGTCATTCGGTTTCCGGTGTGGAAAAAACAACACTGATTCTGCTTTGTGAAGACGGTAGTCTCAGAATATACGCGGCACATCCGGAAAACACGGGCTACTGGCTATCGCCGGAAATTCAACCAATCGGTAATCAATTCCAAACCGGAGCCTATTCGAAATCAAGAAAATCTAAAAAATCGAACAAACAAACAAGTGGTGGGCAATCGAACGGGAAGAGTGGTAGCAGCTCAGCTCCAACCTTCCCGATCGATTTCTTTGAGCACTGCACACTAATGAACGAAGTTGAGTACGGCGGAAATGATCTTCTGCAAATTTATAATACACAGCACTTGAAACATCGACTCAATTCAACCGGATTGTATGTTACATCTACTCGAGTCAACGGTTTTACCCTGGATGTGATGAACAATGATCCCAATATGGTCATGACAGGTGAGTTTTTTTTTCTTCAATCATTAACTTACAGGGTGATTGGTGATTGGTGTTCCACCCGAAAGGAGGTAACCAATAATTATATGGGAAGGTACTTCCGAAAAACTACTGCTAACCGAGTTAATGCAAAAGGCATTTTGCGCTACTTCTTTTAGCTTAGGTACATTGCTTAGTATCTCTTGTAGTAGTAGACATTCCTAACAGACCATTGAGCGCATTTGGATGATTGTAAAAGCAATACCAACACAATGATTAATTCATCGAAATGTAAAAAATTGCTGCCTTAGGTTTGGTGCTAGTAGTAGGGTCCTACTCAAACGATTGCTCTAAACTAGGAACTTCATCTTTTGATACGCGGTGTTGGTAAACACGTGCTATCAAATGTTACACCATACTTGACGAAAAATATTTGTAGTTGTGTTGTCCTGAAGAAGAAGTTATAGCCTTCGAAACGTTGGCCGTTAACAAAAAGTAAATGTTTTGAAAAACCAAGTGACCAAAAAGTCATCTTTTGATTTGGAACAAAAATTAACTGGTCGCACCCACATCAAATTAAGTCAAAGCTAAGTTAACTCAACTACAATGATTGCGTAGATTGCTCTTCTTATTGAAAGTCTATGAGCATAGACCATTTTTCAATTCCCTTTGAATTTCCAACCAAAAATCATCTACAAGCACAAAATGTTTTTTTTGCGATAACACAGGTATGATTCTCTAACCACGTAATTTTTTTCATTGCCAATTAGTGTAACTCCAATTTCCAGTCACCCTTCAGTAAAGGAACTTGAACAAACCTCATTATCTTTAACTCGTTATGCCATTTTATTATAACTTCAGTGTCTTATTTGTTGTTTTTTTTTAGGTGTTCGCATCTCGATTGGATCACAGGATGTGAGCAAAGCTCCACAAAGCGTTACTATACTAGGAAGAGTAATACCAACGGTACCAACCCGGGCCCGATGGTTCGATATTCCGTTGACCCGCGAAGAAAGTCTACAAAGCGACAAAAAGCTAAGCATTCTTTTTGGACCTTCTCATGACGCTGAAAATATTACCATTCTGGATAGTATCAAAATCTATGGCAAAACAAAGGACGTTTTTGGGTGGCCCGAAGAGTCTGAGGATGTAGGATCGTCACAGATGAACTCCGTTGTACAAGCTCCAGGACAGATCGCTAGCACAACAAATGTCAATGAAAACGTAGATGCTAGTGGGAGCTCCGGAATGACGGTTACTCCTCTGGATAAAATGGTATCTACAATGTTGCAAGTCCTAGACAGTGGTGTTTCACTTCTTGGCGGACCGAATAGCGAGGAAAGTTGTAGACAAACGGCGGTAGATGTTGCAACGTCTTTGATTCTCTACCCAACTACCAATCAAGTGCAACAGGATGCACGTAACCTTTTGGTAGCTTGCCAACCAACTAAAACAGCTTATCATAACTACAAAGATAAAGAAGTGCTAGCCGATATAAATGAGCACTTGCAAAAAATGACCGATGCTAGGGACTACCGAAACATTGACCCCGAAGCCTTTTACCGGGTGGTGCTTATGACCCGGGCAATCGCTATTCAAAGACCTCAATCATTGGCAAAGATCTGCTCAGAAAACAACTACCCAATTTTGCAACAACTAATGACTCTCATGAAAGACTTGCACAAAATCACACCCGCTTATGAAGAACCTCTAGCTATAATCAAGCAAGGTTTATCGCATGTCGAAGCCGTCGTTTACTCACTGGTCGAGATTATTTACGCGTTCGCGTTATCAGAGAGCGACATGATTGAGCCGATGACCAAATTTTTCGTTGATCTTTTGCTTGATCCTGCACCCATTATTAGCCACAGTGCTAAACAAGCAATGATCCGTTTGCTACGACCCAAAATTCGCAGGCGCAAGGTTCTCATCGAAAGTCCTCCCGTCTGTTCCACTCCGACCCCAGCCGCTGCTAGTTCCATTCTACCAGGGCCATCGACTTCGTCTTTACCTTCTACCTCGTCAGCTGGAGCGGTAGGATCTGTTGGTACAGCTGCTTCCAGTAGTAGCGCAGCTGAAGATTTTGCAAGTGCTATGCAAGAAGTTGATGCAATTGAATCACTTGGACTCGAACCGTCCGGGGGAAATCAAGCATTGGCATCACTGGAAGCTTTACTAGGAGTAGGCTTTCCGCATCTACTAGAAACTCCAGATGCCGACGACGAAACCATTATGGAAATTGCCATTGCATTGAGCTTGCAAGATAATGAAACAGATTTGGCAGCCCTTCAGCAAAGCATTGCACAATATCAAGGAAGAAATCGCAACCAAGCCCAAGGTTTGCCAGCTGCAATTGCCGGTGGTTCTTCATTTAATGTAGAATCTAATACTTCTGGTGGTGGATCTGACGATGACGAAATATCTAATGTTGCAACAGAGGGATCTACACTGCGCACTTCACCAGCTGGTGAACACGGCGGTAGTGGCAGTGGAGGATCGGAGAGTGGCTGCAGTGGAGTAGAAAGTATAGGCGGAACATCAGGGCGTAGCTCTACATACGATGAACAACCAAATCCGTCACCCCCAAGAACATCTGGAGTGGATCAGATACCTCCACAGCCGATGGCTCCGCCAGAAATGGAGGACACTGGAAGCGAAAACGCATGTAAACTACATGTGCTAAGATATTCGATACTTAATAAATTGGTCGATAATTTTGCCTCGCTTGACACTGTAAACGGATCGCAGTGCATTCCATTTATGCAAACAATTTTAATGCTGACATCGGACTTGGATGGTAGTCAGGAGGCCGACCAACAGGTTATGAATCGTTTGCTGCAAGCGCTGATTGACCGACTTGAGATTCCGTCGACTAAAATCTACCAGATGTCAACTCGGACTACAAAAACTGAAGTTCAGCTAATAATCCTACGTTTAGTTGGTGTTCTGATGGGTAAAGTAAAATCCAAATCATCAAATTCATCTTCTGCTGTCGTTGGATCATCTGCAGCCGTCAACCAAGCAATTCTCGATAACGCAACATTCGTGGCCCAGGCTACAGCTAACACTCTAATGAAGAATAATGCCATTCCGTATTGTTTGATGATCATGGAATCGTTTCTACCACACTGGAAACATGTCGCTAACAGTGAAGAACTTGTTTCTGGAGCGAATACTGCTAACACATCTACCGGACCTGTCATAACAACTCCAGGAGGAACACCGACAAACAGTTTACTGAAACCAACACTTTACGGACTATCGCCAGACATGCAACCATTCTTCGCCCGGCAATATGTAAAGGGTTGTACAGATGTATTTGAATTATATCCACAAGTTCTCACTGAGATGGCTGTTCGTCTACCGTACCAGATTCTTAAGCTATCCTCAGGACATCCATCATCCCATGAATGGTACCATTCTTTGTGCGAATACATGACGAACACATTGTGCGAATATATGATGTACATGCAATCGCCAGTTTTGCGTCGACAAGTCCGCAAACTTCTGCTTTACATTTGTGGAAACAAAGAGAAATATCGTCAACTGAGAGATCTACACTCTCTGGATACTCACATGAAAGCTGTCAAGAAGTGTTGCGACGGACGTGTGCAAGTTGCTTCGATTGGTTCTGGTACATGCCCAATTTTGAGCTATGATTCGCTAGTGGAGTTAACAGAGCATTTCCGATCTTGCCAGGAGATTGCCTCTATCCGTACTGGTAATTGGCAAAAGTTCTGTCTTCGAAATTCAGATGTTCTTTCGACTTTGTTGAACATTAGTTGTTGCCAGCTCGAAGAAGGTGTATCTTCAATCATACTGCAGTTACTGCAATCGGCAATGTGTAACACGCAGGGTAATAAACAGGATTCGACCAGTAATGCTGGATCATCCAGCATAAAGATTTCTGTAATGAAAGACCGCAAGGACCGTGATAAATCGGAAGAATCAGATACGGCAGCTGAGTCCAGATTCGATCCAGGTCAATGCGTGGCTCTTGTATCTCAAATTTTCAATCAAGTTCTAATGCAAACCATGACTATCTTCATCCGTAGTTTCTTACTTGAAACGAATTCAACTGCTATTCGCTGGCAGGCACACAGTTTAGTCTACGCTTTCTACGAAAACAGCACGGAGTCCAACAAGGAACAACTTCTGCAATGTCTTTGGGGACTATGGCCATTGCTACCAGCTTATGGAAAACGAACCGCTCAGTTTGTAGACCTACTGGGATTCCTAACTTTGAACACCAAATCTTTAAGTGACAAACTTCCCGATTATACGGCACAAGCTGTCTCTGTCCTTCGGCAGCAGAATGAACTACTCACCAGACACCCGAACGCACCAATCTATACTGCCCTCGGTCACGTTCTAGAGCTAGAAGGATTTTATCTTGAATCAGAACCGTGTTTAGTATGCAACAATCCAGAGGTTCCCTATTCCAACATAAAACTGTCTACCATCAAAGTCGATTCCAAGTTTACCACAACGACAACTATTGTAAAGTTGGTTCAAAGTCACACTATATCGAAAATTATTCTTCGTATTGCTGATCTGAAGCGTGCCAAGATGGTTCGTACGATAAATATCTACTACAACAACCGTACCGTACAAGCAGTAGTGGAACTGAAAAATCGCCCTTCAATGTGGCATAAAGCCCGAAAAGTTACGTTACAATCCGGTCAGACGGACGTGAAGGTCGATTTCTCTCTACCGATCACAGCGTGCAATTTGATGATTGAGTATGCGGATTTCTACGAAACCGTCAGTGGTTCTAGTGAAAGTTTACAGTGCCCACGCTGTAGTGCGATTGTTGCTGCAAATCCGGGAGTTTGCGGCAACTGTGGTGAAAACGTTTTCCAATGCCATAAATGTCGAGCTATAAACTATGACGAAAAAGATCCGTTTTTGTGTCATTCGTGCGGTTTTTGCAAGTATGCTAAATTCGACTACAGCATCTTTGGTCGGGTTTGCTGTGCTGTTGATCCCATCGAGTCTTCAGAAGATCGAACCAAAACAGTGCAAACGATCCATGCCTCACTGGAAAAAGCAGACCGTTCGTACAAGACGCTGCAGAACAATAAGCAAATTTTGGAACTGTTAGTTCAAAAGGTTGCCGAGCACAAATTGGACCGAACATTTGACGAAACGTTGATCGGGTCGGTGGTTGGTTCGTCTCAAGTCAACAAAGTTATACAACTGTTAGCCCAAAAGTACTGCGTGGAGTCGAAGTCAACGTTTGAAGAATTGAGTAAGATTATCCAGAAAGTACAGGCGTGCAGAAGGTAGAAACTAATTTTATGATTTCTCGATATATTATTATGATTTTTATTGTGGTTATTTTCAAACAGGGAACTTGTTGCGTACGACCGCAGTCAAATGGATTCGCCGAGTGGTGGAACTTTAGCTCACGCATCGGTTCTTGATAAAACCGTTGCCATGAATAAATGTTATGGCTGCGCCTTAGCATCCACAGAACAGTGTTTGACGTTATTGCGTGCGATGGCGTCCAACATGCAGTGTCGGATTGGGCTGTGTAACCAAGGATTGGTTCAGGAGCTGGCACACAATAACCTTCGGCGTGGAACGAATCAAATTCAAGATGAAGTTCGCCAGTTGCTATGTTTGCTAACTCGAGACCTGCCAGATGCAACTGCCGGTTTGTGTCAATTGCTACAGGATCGAGTAAAAATGGCTTTGAGTGGTTCAGTCCCGCTGGCAAATTTGGATGCTGCTGTTCGCCATGAAATGGCACTATTGGAAGCTATGACGTCTCAAGATGATTCATGCTGGGAGCTAAAACTTAAAGCGGTTATTGAACTGTTTTTGCAGGCATCCAGGTATGTACGATAATTTTGTTCACATTACATATTAATCTATCCGATGTTCGCTTTCAGAGATGTCCGTGGTCCTGCCGTTGCTGTCATTCAGCCGTGTCTTCGTATAGTTCAATCGCTTATGTGTCCACCGCTTCCAAACAGTAAAACGAACAAAGATCTAACAACCCAGGAACTGTGCACCGTTCAACCCGTAGAAGGGCTCACTGTAAGTTACGAAAAATGGATCGTTGGTGATCCACAACATTCGTTTTCTGCATGGAAAGCCCGAATGCCACCCATAACGGGCACGGCAACTCCCAGAGCAGAGGATAGTTCGATTCAGCTAGCGCAAACGGCTGCGGGAGGTGCAACTGCCGGATCGCACCAAATAACTCCCATCAGTTTCCGTTCTGCTCTAGAGCAGAAACGTAATCAATTTAGAAATGCCTACCTGTTTGAGAAATATGGAAAACGATGGCGTGAGAAAGTACTAAGCAAGGGAGTTAACGCAATTCCATTGGAATTAACTGCTGCATGGCTGCAACCAGTACTATTCAATACTAATTCTCGTTTGGGACGGCAATTGGCTTGCGCTTTGGTTACCTCTCTCAGCAGAACTACGGAACGAAGACGTGAAATCTTGGATCTTTTGACTACTTTCTTGAAACATATTGGCGAAAGTGGTGAAGCTAGCTCGGAATTTATTGCACTCTATCGAATTTTAGCGGATGAAACACCCTGGAGGCAGTATCTAGCCCTAAAAGGAGTGTTAACGTTAACTGCAAATCTACTAACAGTTGAGATTGAAAAAATACATCGCTTGGAAGAAACAACATTGTCTTCAGATTTAGCACAAGGATATGCATTGAGGCAGTTAGTTGAGCTTATGGCTATGTTCCTAGATAATCCTCCTATTCGAAAAACATACAAAGGAAAACTGTTGGGATCAGTCCTGCAGGGATATTTGAATCTTCGAAAGTTGGTTGTCCAAAGAACTCGTATGATCGACGACGCTCAGGAAAAGCTTTTGGAAATGTTGGAAGAAATGACAACCGGTACAGAGGAGGAAACAGCAGCATTCATGGCTGTTTGTATTGACACAGTTAGAAAAACTTCGACTACTGATGTAAAGACCCCAGTTTTTATGTTTGAACGTCTGTGTTCAATTATTCATCCTGAGGAAAATGACGTTGGAGAGTTCTTCTTAACACTGGAAAAAGATCCACAACAGGAGGACTTTTTGCAAGGACGCATGTTGGGCAATCCTTACCCGTCAAATGAAGCTGGATTGGGTCCGCTGATGAGAGATGTCAAGAACAAAATTTGTATTGATTGTGAGCTGGTTGCTCTGCTCGACGATGACAACGGAATGGAACTTTTGGTACATAACAAAATTATCAGCTTGGATCTACCAGTTAAAGAAGTTTACAAGAAAGTGTGGCTTCAGGAGGGAGGCGAGCGAGATGCTATGAGAATAGTATACCGTATGCGTGGTCTTCTCGGTGATGCTACGGAAGAGTTCATAGAAACTCTAAATGCTAAGAGTCAGGAAGAGGTCGACAACGAACAGCTGTACCGAATGGCTAATGTTTTGGCAGACTGTGACGGATTAAAGGTCATGCTTGAACGCATTGGTAGTTTGCAGAATGTATCGAAATCTCGAACACTGCTACAAGTATTGCTTAAATTGTTCCTTTTGAGCGTGAAAGTTCGTCGTTGTCAGGAAGTTCTGTGTCAACCGGAACTGGGCGCTATAAATACTCTGTTAAAAGTTTTACAGCTCTGTCTGCAGAGCGAAAATGATGCACAGCAATCTGCAGTCACAGAAAAACTGCTTGAGATAATGGAAACTATATTGTCCAAAGCTGCATCGGATACACTAGATTCGTTTCTTCAATTCTCTCTTACATTTGGAGGGCCAGAATATGTACAGGCCCTACTATCCTGCACGAACTGTGCTAATGTGCGGAACAGTCCATCCGTTTTGAGACATTTGATACGAGTATTGGCGGCACTTGTTTATGGAAACGATATCAAAATGGCTTTACTATGCGAACATTTCAAAGAAGTTTTCGATTTTAATAAGTTTGACGCGGATCGAACCCCGGAGGACGAGTTTAAGCTGGAATTATTCTGCGTTTTGACCACTGGCATTGAGCACAATTCAATAGGGGGCACCCTTAAGGATTACATTATGAGCTTGGGCATTGTTGAGAAAGCATTAGAATACATTAGAAGTCATGCACCGTGTGTGAAGCCAACTTTGCTTAGAACCGACTCGGACGAATTAAAAGAATTTATTTCACGTGCATCTTTGAAGTACATTTTAAGATTCCTGACTGGTTTGGCAACAAAGCATGAAGCCACACAACTGGCCGTAGCAAAGGACATCATTCCGATAATTCATCGTTTGGAGCAAGTTTCAAGTGACGAACACGTCGGATCATTGGCTGAAAATTTGTTGGAAGCCCTGTGCACTGAACCGGCCACAGCAAAACGAGTTCAAGAAGTACGTGATTTCACCCGGGCAGAAAAGAAACGTTTAGCTATGGCGACTCGAGAGAAGCAACTGGATGCGCTCGGCATGAGAACCAACGATAAAGGTCAGGTCACTGCTAAAGGCTCCATTTTGTCTCAAATCGAAAAGTTGCGAGAGGAAACTGGATTGGCTTGTTTCATTTGCCGCGAAGGATATGCGTGTCAGCCTAACAAAGTTCTTGGAATTTACACCTTCACCAAACGAGCAAATGTCGAGGAATTTGAAATGAAAAAGAAAACTGTTGGATATACTACGGTAACTCATTTCAACATAGTTCACGTCGACTGCCACATGTCGGCAATTAGATTGGCAAGAAGTCGAGACGAATGGGAAAGCGCATCGTTACAAAATGCCAATACCCGTTGCAACGGTTTGCTTCCACTTTGGGGTCCAGATGTAAGCGAATCAGCATTCTCATCTTGTATGGCTCGTCACAACAACTACATGCAGGAATCGACTCAACGCTGTGAAATAACATTCAGTAGTTCGATTCATGATTTGAAATTACTGCTTGTTCGTTTCGCCCAAGAGAAAAGTTTCCACGAAGATGCCGGGGGCGGTGGCCCTCAATCCAACATGCACCTAGTCCCGTACTTGCTATTTTATAGTCTTTATACGCTCCTGTCATCCCGTTCGTACTCTCGCGAAGAAATGATACTTACTGCATATATAACTCATAAACCATCGGATCGTTGGTTAGAATGCGCATATGAGGCAGAGGGCCCGCTGTATTTGATCGTGATGTCGTTGGCATTACACACCCCAGCAATCTGGAATAATAATAAGGTAGCCCACTTGAAACGACTTATTACCGTTGGGCACGCTCGTCACGTTAGTCCTAACACAATTTGCAAGTTTGTTGCGCCTAACGACAAAACCCAGAAGGATTATACTGTGTACAAGCCATATCTAATGCTTTGGGGCTTGGTAGATTTAATTTATAAAAATTTCTTCCGCACGGTAACAACTCCGAAGGATGAAGATTGGCCGATATCTCTGTTCGACTATTTACGCCGTAACGATGAAGCTATGCTTAAAAATGCTGATGGTACCCTGGAAACTTTCACTGATGAGTATCTACCTTGTACATCATTTGGGGAATTTTGTGATGTTGCTGGTAAGGCTTTTACTAACAGTCCATTTAGCATTCTATTCATTGTATATATCGTTTATTGTGTAGGTTTACTTAGCGATATCGAAGATCCGGACAGCTGGATGGATGAACTATTGCAATCGTTGCCGTCTCCAGGATCTACCACAGTTTCTACGACGGTTACCAACACAGCGTCATCTGGTAACAACGCTCCTGGGTTGGGTGGTTCATCATCGACTGCTTGAGCTTGGCAGGAACTATCGTTCGAAAGTGAACTGGTGGAAAACAACGATGATGATGATGATTGGTGACGTTGAACTTTACAAATTATTTGATATACCATACACATTTGAAAACAGCATATGAACGACTGGATAATTAAAACCTAGCGTGATTACAGTAATTGAAAAAGAGCTTAGCTCGTTTAAATAAATGTACCTTTAGTACCGATAATCCCCAAATTAATCATAAAAATACATACGTGTTTGTCTATGCTATCACTTTGAACGATTGAAATAAATATTTAGCAATTCACAAATTTTGCAGTCAGTTTGATGACAACTTTTCTTTCAAAAAACCTGTTTTAATCCACCTATTGGTGTTTATGGGAGACATTGTTTATTTATTAAATCAACAGACACATTGTAGTCCTAATGATAATTTCTAATACTAAGTAAAAATTTTGCTTGAATTGTTTTGCGTGTAAGGTTGAAGTCAAATCCAGATGATACACGATTGAACGATCTTTGCAAGCCTATAACGGCACCGTTCGTTCCATAATTGGTGCGACCTAGAGGTAGTTGAAGAAAGGCGTTGTTGCGGAGAGCACGAGGACGAACATTGATATTAACCTCACGGAGCAAAGCGGGGCAGTCAATCCTATCATTCAGCTATCATCAAAGCACGCGACAGCTCTCGTCGTACTTGTAGTGTGTCAAGACCAATCAGTAATCCGCGACTTTCATAGCTCGACAGTTGATGTGGATTATTCCAAGGTAATCGTCGAAGAACAAAACGGTGTACGGTCACTTCGCCGACGGTCATTAGGCATACGGTCAACTGGCATAAAGGTCATTTGGCATAAAGATATTTGGCAGAACGGTCATTAGGCATACGCTCATTTGGCATAAAATATAAAAATAATTCGGATGATTCGGCGGCCGACCCGCTGTCGGAAGCGGCGGCCCCTCTCAAGCAAACCTGTAATCCATCCGTATGCCATATGACCGTATGCCTAATGACCGTCGGCGAAATGACATGTCACCGAACAAAACGTAGGTATAGACGTTTGTAACCGTAACAGAACAAAACGTAGGTATGTATAGAAAACGTTGTATAGATTATATTTTATGAGCTCCATTAAGGTAAAGAGTGTTCGAGACTACTGAGCAATATTCTAAAGTAGAACGAACGAGTGTACAGTATAGAGTCTTCAGGCAATAAATATCATTGACTATTTGTTCAGTCATTCTAAATATGAATCCCAAACAGCGAGAAGCTTTCGCAACAATTTAGTTAATGTGCTGTTTGAACGATAACTGCTCAGAAGGACACCAAGTTCTTTGCCGCATGTCGATCTACTAATCATGAATCCTTCAAGATAATATTAGAATTTGAACGGTAACTTTTTCCTTGTGAACGTAATGATTGAGCACTTTTCGGGATTCACTATCATATGATTGGTTTTGCACCAATTCGCAAAGATTTCCAATTGCCGTTGAAGGAATGCCACATCTTCTAAGCTGCGAATGGTATGATAGATCTTGAGGTCATCAGCGAAATCATCATTGAAGCACAGTAAGAAAATCAAAGGGCCAAGATGACTCCCCTGTGGAATTCCAGACGTTGCGACAAATTCCTTGGAAACACAATCATCAATTTTGATAGATATGATTGTATCCATTAAATAACGTTTGCGTCGATTTAACTTTGCAATTGTGATGTCATGATTGGTTTTATTGAAAGCGGAAGAGAGATCTGTATAGATAACGTCCGTCTAACATTGCGTTTATTATGTGAAAGATACAAGGTTGGTAGCTTTTGAACGCTTCCGTGTTGAGTATCATCAATGTACTGCTTGCAATGGTTAAAAATTTGAGTCAGAATTACTTTTTCGCACAATTTAGGAATTGCGCTAAGAGAAGTGATACCGCGGTAGTTGTTCAGTTTTGTAGTAGTTTTGTCGCCTTTCTTGTAAACCGGATACATAAACGAAGCTCACCATAAATCTGGAAACACTGCTGTAGTTAATGAGGTTCTGAATAAACAATAAAGATGTGATATTATTCCAGCCGAGCATTTATTCAAAATAACTGCCGGTATGCCTTCATGCCTGCAGAACTCGAAGACTTCAATCCAGCGATAGCCATCTGTACCGTAATCACGTCTATGTCAATGAGTGCAAAAAGCGATTAGATACCGGAACGTTGATGATGCCTTTGTCATATAGCTCATGTTTTCATTCATATTACTAAGGGATTCTTCAAAAAACTTTTCTTTGAATATTGAAAAAGTACAAAAAAAATTTTTTGGGCATATTTAACACTTTTGACCCAAGGTAACAAAAATTCTTCGTTTTGTGCATTTTCGCTCTAAATGACAGTTTAAAATTTTAAAGCCATCTCATCCTGTTGATCTGGGAATGGAAATACGATCCAAACAAAGGTCAAAAGCAGTCTATTTTTATAGAAGTTGACACTTTTATTTGAGAGATGTTTTGTAAGGAAAACTCAAAAGAAATATGTGAATTTTATATTCGATCCAAATATTTCGATGATGTTTGTTAAAATAGCATTTTTTGGAATTCTATAGTAAATAGCACAAAATCATTGTTGATTCTAGCAACACACCGTTTTCATTTGGCAACTGATACACCTATACGTTGAATTTGTTACAGATTACCACTACCCGTGTAAAATAAGAGGAATAAAGTTTTAGTTTGAGTTGATACCTTCACCAGAAGACACGCCTTTGAGTTATGTTCTTCGACGGAGCATATTTTAGCATACAGTCCATTAAGATTCGCTAGACATTGGTCCTTCAAACCGGATCGGACCTGTTTGGAAATGATTTGACCTTCTCGGAAGAAGGATTTCGGAAAAGTGTACAATTTCGATCGACGATTGTATTCGAATGAGCAAACCTGCTGAAACGCGACGATAGACAAAAAAGTATGATTCATACTCCTGTGAAGCCGAAAAGCAATACAGTGGGAGAAAAATTTGATGCGAGTAGTGAAGAAGAAGATATAAATTCAGTTAGCGTGCAAAAACGGCGTCAGAAGAAAAAAGTACGTAAAAACAAAATGGCCGAAGAACTAAAAGTGTTGAAAATCCAATTGGAATCTATCCATAGGAGATTGAATAGAGTACAACAGGCTTTGTTGCTGGATCTGCAAGTGCCTAATAGGAACCGCGAGAGCAGATATTTTTTGCAACTGCAGCTGAAAACAATCGAAAGTGCGTATGCAGAGTACAACACCAGCCAACAGCGGATTTATTGTCTGAACGTTGGGGAAGACATTCGTGAGGAAACTGAGGAAGCCTATATTGCGTTCGAGAGCCTATATGGAGAATTGTACGTTCTCATTACTGAACTGCTCGATGAAACTATTAAAAAGGAAGAAATTGAAGCTAACAGAGAAGCAGTTGTCCCAGCAGCTGCAGCACCGGTGAATGGAGCTCACTTGCCTCCGTTGAGGGTACCGTTACCTACGTTTGACGGTACTTATGAAAATTGGTACGCCTTTAAATCAATGTTTGAAACAATCATGAACCGCTATCAATTCGAATCACCCGCAATAAAGCTTTATCATTTGCGGAATTCTCTTACCGGCAAGGCTGCCGGAATCATCGACCAGGAAATTTTAAATAATAACGATTACTTGGCTGCTTGGGGAATATTGACTGCTAGATTCGAGGACCGGCGTATGATTATCGACAAACATATCGATAGTCTTTTCGATCTTCCAAAACTGATGAAGGAAAACGTCACCGACCTACGAAAGCTGGTAGATACGTGTACCAAGAACGTAGATGCTTTGAAAAACCTTGGCTTGCCAGTTATTGGGTTAGGAGAAAGCATGTTGATAAATAGAATCGCATCGAAACTTGACAATGAAACACGCAAGGCATGGGAGTTGAACCAGACCACGGATGAGTTACCAAATTATGAATCCACATTGGATTTTCTACGAGAACGATGCCGAGTGTTGGAGAAAATTAAACCGAGTGAGAAATCGGTTAAGATGGATAAACCGTTACGATTTACAGCAGAACCGAAGTTAAAAACAACAAGTTTGGTTACTACAACTGGAAAATGTTTGCACTGTTCCGGCAGTCATGAATTGTGGAGATGTGAGGACTACAAGAAAGCTAATCTTTCAGATCGCTACACAACGTTACGACGAACAGGAGCCTGTTTCAATTGTCTCCAAAAGGGACATAGAACAACAGAATGTACATCTGAGCATTCGTGCAAAAGATGCGGTAAGCGTCATCACACTACATTGCATAATGATGAAGATCGATCGAAGAATCACGAAGAACGCCCTACTACATCATCAAACAAGGCAACACAGCAAATGACTATAGTCGAAGAAACCGTCGTTGCTCCAACCCATGAAGAATCAAAGAAACCTGATAGTTCATCGACATTCTGTACACAAATCCAAGCAACTAATCAGCAAATGTTGTTGTCTACCGCCGTAATATTAGTCCAAGGTAAGGAAGGTAACACGTATCCTTGTCGCGTGTTGCTAGATTCTGGATCACAAACGAATTTCATATCAGAGCAATTTACTCAACTGCTGTCCTTGAAGAAAGAATCAGCTAATGTGTCAGTTAGTGGACTTAATGATATTCGTACTCGGATTCGATTCAAAATTCAGACCACGATAAGATCACGAATCAGCAATTACGCTGTTTGTCTTGAATTGCTTGTGGTACCTAAAATTACTGGAAATTTACCGCTTACGAAAGTAGATGTCTTATCACTCACGCTGCCTGCTGGCGCTGAGCTGGCTGATCCATACTACAATGTACCTGGAAGAGTAGACATGTTGTTAGGAGCTGAAATCTTCTATGATATGCTGATGTTGGGGCGTTTGCGACTGCCCAATAGTACGGCGCTTCTTCAAGAAACCCAGTTCGGTTGGGTACTAAGCGGACCTGTCCCAAATGAAAACCGGAAGTCAGTCAGCTCATTTTGCACTACCATAGATGAGGACATCGGGGAAATAGTGAATCGTTTCTGGCAAATTGAATCGTACTGTGAATCACAAAACGAAATCAGTTCGACGGAAGCAGAATGTATTCAGCATTTTCAAGAAACACACGAACGTACAGTCGAAGGACGGTATGTGGTTCGTTTACCATTCAACGAGTTAAAACCGCAACTTGGTGATTCTAGAAACATGGCGATTAAACGCTTTCAGGGCCTTGAGCAAAGGCTTGACAAGAATCCAGAAATGAAACATCAATATACAGAATTTCTACGCGAATATGAGTCCCTAGGCCACATGAAAGAAATTACATTGGACGTAACCGAAGATCCACGAACAGTGTATTATTTACCTCATCACTACGTGCTGAAACCGAGTAGTTCAACCACGAAACTACGTGTGGTTTTCGATGGTTCTGCCGCATCCGATTCCGGTGTTTCTATTAATCAAACACAGATGATAGGTCCTTGCGTTCAAAACGATTTAGTATCGATTTTACTGAACTTCCGGTCATACAAATATGCCTTCACCGCCGATATCCCAAAAATGTATCGGCAAGTCGGAGTAAACAAAGATGACGTACGATATCAGAGGATTGTTTGGAGAGTGTGGAATTTACATATATATCCACATTAACTCGTGCAGAAAAACGTATTCTGTGCTAAACTTGTGGGCCATTTTGGTCTGAATCGTTTATTTTGAAATATTTTTCGCGTTTGTTACACTACGGAAACACTTTGTCATTAATTCATCGTGCTGAGTGATTCTCGTTTTAATTTTGTCAGGTTTATCCTCAATATGTTACTGTTGAAATGCAACAATACTGGCAGGATCGCCATTGTGGAATTTAGAATTGCACTAGGAAGAATCACTCAGCACGATACTGGATTACCATGACTTACCTCTTCGGCGGTCGCTACGTGAAAGGCCGAGCGAATGGTCTGCTCATCAGTCGTATATGTAGGTTGCTGTTTATCAAGTCGTATCCCACAGAGAGAAAACTTGAATCAGTCACTTCGAACATTCGATCCACAAACCGTTACATACGGTTTAAAATCATCACCGTTTTTAGCCACTATGGTGCTTTGCCAGCTGGCCGACGACGAAGAAGAAAATTTTCCCATGGCAGCAAATGTTGTTAAACGATCCTCCTATATGGATGATGTGCTAACCGGCGCGAATACGTTGGAAGGTGCTATCGAGCTGAAGAACCAAGTAGCTGGTTTATTAGCAAAGGGATGTTTTGATATACACAAATTCTGTTCAAATTCGGAAGAATTATTGTCTGAAATACCTGAAGAAAAGCGGGAAGACGGCGTGAACTTCGGAAATTCGAATTTTAACGTGTTGATGAAGACTCTAGGAGTTGCTTGGGATCCCCAGGACGATATGTTTACATTTCTTGTGCCAGTCGACATACCTTGGACAAGTTATCTAACGAAAAGAAAAATACTTAGCCAGATTGCGAAAATATTTGATCCACTGGGATTTCTGGGCCCTGTAATCACTTCCGCCAAAATAATCATGCGTGAGTTGTGGTCTCTTGACTTGCAGTGGGACCAACCGGTACCCACAGAGATGGAACAGTTGTGGGGTGAGTTCCACAGACAGCTATGCAGCTTGAACGACGTGAGAATTCCAAGGTGGATTTTCTGCGAAGAAGTCTGCGAATACGAATTGCACGGTTTCGCAGACGCATCTGACTTGGCATATGGTGCATGCATCTATTCCAGGTTGTTGCGCAGGGATGGAACAGTGAATATGAGGCTGTTGTGTAGTAAATCCAGAATACTACCTAAGAAAAAGGAGAAACAAAAACAGATAACCACACCGCGAGCGGAGCTGTTGGCTGCAGTTTTAGTGTCTAAACTGGCGGTGAAATTATTGGCAGCTCTAGATACGAAATTTCAGCATGTAGTACTTTGGAGTGATTCTCAGATAGTTCTGTGTTGGATTAGCAAATCACTTGACGCTCTCCCAGTGTATGTGGGGAATCGTGTTCGAGAGATCCAGCAGCTTACTGGTAGTTTCATTTGGCGGTATATCCCATCGAAGGAAAATCCTGCCGATTTGATATCACGAGGGGTGCCACCACAGGACTTAGCGCAGTGTCAGATTTGGTGGTATGGACCCCCAGCTCTTCAATCAACTCATCCAGCGATTCAACCACCTGAACCAATTGCTGACGAAGATGTACCGGAAATAAAGCGTATTGTTTTGCTAACTTCACCAATTCAACCCAGGTTAGCAATTTTCAACAGAGTTAGCCGATTGCTAGTCATACAACGGGCAATGGCTTATGTGATACGTTTTTGTGACTATATACGAGCTGGGAGGAAGCAGCTAACTAAGGGACTTCCCAATTGCGATGAGATGATGCGAGCTTCTAAATTGATCGTTCGTCTTGTTCAAAAGGAGTCATTCGAGCTAGAATTGAAGGCGATAAAGTCAAATAAGGAGATACCTAACACGATTCGAAATTTAAACCCCATCATTGAGGATGGTGTAATGCGCGTTGGAGGTCGATTGAAGCATGCAGCTATACCTTATGAACAAAAACATCAGGTCTTACTTCCAGAAAAGCATCCCTACACGATTTGTTTGATCAGACATCTTCATCGCAGCAACTTGCACGTGGGACAACGAGGTCTTTTGGCGCTTGTTCGACAGCAGTATTGGCCACTCAGGGTGAAAAATACAATCCGAAAGTTGATCCATAGCTGTATACCTTGTTTCCGGATGAAGCCGTCCAAATCTACCCAGTTGATGGGTAACTTGCCAGATTACCGTGTACAACCCTCACCAGTTTTTCATCATACCGGGGTTGACTTCGCAGGACCATTTCAAATTCGTTCCAATTTGAAGCTGAGGAACGCAGCGGTCACGAAAGGTTATGTTTGTGTTTTCGTTTGCATGGCCACTCGTGCTCTTCATTTGGAAGCCGTGTCTGATTTGACGTCGGAAGCCTTTATGGGTGCGTTGCAGCGATTCGTGAGTCGTCGTGGCCTCGTTCGAAGATTATACTCAGACAACGCAACTAATTTCGAAGGCGCATTTAATGAAATGAGACGACTTGCTCAATTATTCCAAGATGAACAGCACCAACGACTTCTGAACGAGTATTGTACGCAAAATAACATTGACTGGTCTTTTATTCCACCCCGCAGTCCGCATTTCGGGGGGATTTGGGAGGCGGGTGTCAAATCCACGAAATTCCACTTGAAGTCGGTGTTAGCTGAACACAAACTTTCGTATGAAGAATTATCTACCGTCCTAGCTCAAATAGAAGCTATTTTAAATTCTCGACCTCTTACTCCAGTATCGAACGATCCCAACGACTACAGTGCAATAACTCCTGCTCACTTCCTCATTGGTCGAGAACTACACGCCATTCCCGAGCCATCCTATAGCCATATACCTGCAGGAAGACTGTCACGCTGGCAGTTTGTACAAGATTTGAAACAAAAATTTTGGAAACGATGGGTTAATGATTATTTACACGAACTGCAAACACGACAGAAGGACTTCAAGGTGACAAAGTTTCGGGTCGGCGCTTTGGTTTTACTTGTGGACGAAAATACTTCATCTCTTCGATGGGCACTTGGCCGCATCACAGAACTATGCCCAGGACCAGATGGCCACACTCGCGTAGTTCGATTGAAAACGCAGAATGGTACGACGACAAGAGCTGTTAAAAAAGTTTGTTTGTTGCCACTGGATAACGAAGAACCTTGAAATCAACCATTTCAACCCCCCGGAAGATGTTGATTCTAGCAACACACCGTTTTCATTTGGCAACTGATACACCTATACGTTGAATTTGTTACAGATTACCACTACCCGTGTAAAATAAGAGGAATAAAGTTTTAGTTTGAGTTGATACCTTCACCAGAAGACACGCCTTTGAGTTATGTTCTTCGACGGAGCATATTTTAGCATACAGTCCATTAAGATTCGCTAGACAATCATTATATATAAGCAATTCACTCAGAGTGCTAACAAATTTTTCTGTTTATCATAAATGATTCAGGTCAAGACGATCGAAGGCCGCGAGTGCGCCGGCGACTCAACTTTATCTAGTTGCATTAGATCTTTCAGAATCTCAGTAAATTAGAACAAATTGTTTCGAGCAGCATGTTGATCTTATATGCTAAATTTTTATTTTTTTATTTTATTTTATTTATTGTAAAATCAAGAGACACGATATGGTCCTAATGATTAATTCTAATACTATGTAAGAATTTGGCCCTTGTTTTATGCCGTGAGATTGAAGTCGAAATCAGATGACACTCGATTGAATGACCGTTGTAAGCCGATAATCGCACCGTTTATCCCGTAGTTAGTGCGGCGTAAAGTAAGTCGAAGAAAAGCGTTGTTACGGAGAGCTCGAGGACGAACATTGATGTTGACTTCACAGAGCAAAGTGGGGCAGTCGATCCTATCGTTCAAAACATCTGCTATCATTAACGCACGCGATAGCTCCTATCTTACTTGCAGTGTGTCTAGACCGATTAGCAATCCGCGACTTTCATAGCTCGGTAGTAGATGAAGATTGGTCCAAGGTAAACAAAGAAGAGCGAATCGAACGAATCTACGTTGAATCGACTCGATTTGATTAACGTAATGATCGAGCATTTTTCTGGATTAACGGTCATGTGATTCAAGTTGCACCAATCCGAAAAGATTGCCATTTGTCGTCACATTCTCTGAGTTGCCAATAACACGGTAGATCATGAGGTCATCTGCAAAAGATATGCGCGATCCTACCAGAGAAAAATTAACGTCGTTAAAGTAAAGCAAGAAGATCAAAGGGCCGAGATGGCTTCCCTGCGGAATTCCAGATATTGCAACATAATCTTCCGAAACACAATCGTCAGTTTTAACCACAAGATGACGATTCCTGAGATATGATTGTATCCATCGAAGGACGTTTGTACCAAAACCAAGTCGATCCAATTTTGCTATTGTTATGTCATGGCGAAGGAAAGATCGGTATAGATTACGCCCGTCTGAAAACCATTTGACATGGCGTTGGTCACGTAAGATGTAAAGGATAATAGATTGGTGGTTGTGGAACGCCTAGGCATAAACCTATGTTGGGAGTATTACTTTTTCGAACAGCTTGGGGATAGCGCTTATACAAGTTATACCACGGTAGTTGGTTTATATATCTTTTGTCACCCTTCTTGTAGACCGGAAACATGAATGAAGCTTTCCATAAGTTGGGGAATACTCCCGTAGCTAGTGACATATTAAATAAACGGCAAATGGGGGCAATTAACCCGGTTGAACATTTCTTTAAGATGACTCCTGGTATGGCGTCTGGGCCTGCAGAGGTGGAAGCCTTCATACCAACGATTGCCGTTTGTATCGATTCCTCGTCTATATTGATCGAGTGCGAAGCATAATTGAATACAGGAACATTATTCGCGTTCTATTTCCTGCGGAGATAGAAAATCGCAAGAGAAAACACTTGCGAACCTTTCCGAGAACAGCTGGCAAATTTCTCGATTAGACGAACCAATACGATCTCCGAATTACATTTGTGATGGCAAACCAAATTCTTTCCTTTGCTCATTAACATGCTTCCAGAAAGCTTTCGGGTTAGATTTCATTGTACGTTGTATATTATTTAAATAACGTGCATGGCAACGCTTCGCGGTTTTTTTTTTGTATATCTGATTTATCTTCACATGATTTCGCAGAACATATCCACCATATTTGAAGTATTGTTTCAGAGCAGCTCTTTTGGTAGTTTTCAAGTGTCTTAATTCAACAGTTTGCCACGTCCGGATCGTTTTGGCACGAAGAAATCAATCGCATACATCAAAACATTAGAAAAGGTCTGAACAGCGGCGTTGGCATCAATGACCATGACCATCGCAATACCAAAGATTTGTAAATTTTATACCAAATGACTGTTGTACCAAATAGACATTTGCCAAATAACCATTATGCCAAACGGTATTATTAGCCCCTTTAAGTCGAATTGCTATGCACTGAATAGTCGAAGACGAATGGTGTCTCAAGAATTTGCTCCCTTTTTAATAGTGTTGTTTTGCTTTTTAGAACCGAAGCGAACATATTTTATCCGATTTTATTGCAATTTGTTGATTGAAAGAAGAGTAATCCGCAAAATAACCTTAAGTATTCTTGATTTAAAAAAAATGTTTCTTACTTCAATTCATTTCGTTTAATTCCACATGTGATTATAAACAAAAAAATAAAAAATCAAACGCAAGGAATAACAAAAAAATATCAACATTTCTATTAGTAGTAAATATTACCACTGATCATCGGTATCATTGTACGATTTGACAGGAGTATATGTTATATTTCTAATAATTTTCTCGTCCACAGAGGAATCCAAATCATCTGAACCACGTTGCTGCTTCCGGTGTTTGCGCAACTTTGTTCTACTTGTTACAGTAGTTTTAGGGTCTTTATGAAAGTGATCCAACATTGCTTTTCTATCGCTTAAATTGCTAGTTTTTTCCGCGCCAAGAATAACTGATCCAGCTGAAAATTCCACATTACCTAAATTGAAACCAGCAGGTACTATGTTCAGTGCCGAAGGCGCACTAACAGTTGCCTTATTACTGTTGAAAGAACTCTCTGCCATAGCTGTTTGTTTTATATCATATGGCTGACGGCGAAGTTTTATTTTGTTTAGTGCAGGTAGTAAATCAGAAACGCTTTTATCGTATGTTCTATTTTCTGGTCGCTGATAAGCTCGAGCGCTACTTTGAATAACTGTGCGATTTTCAGATACTGAAGCAGGTTTCAGCTGTTTTGTTTGTTCCGGTATTTGTAATTCTACTTTTGGTGGTTCTTCATCATCTGAGAAAGATTCGTTGACTAGTTCCGAGTATTCAAGTTCGGGCACCCGTCTTCCTTTAATTTTCGAAGCCAGATTTGTACTTTCATCGGGCAGTTCGGATGTACGTGACTGGAGAGAGTCAGCCATAGCATCATTAGTTGTTATTACGGATGATGCTGTGTTCCGCATGTCCCATTCTAGGAACTTTTCACGAGCTTGCTCAATAATATAATTATTACGAAACCGAAATTTCTCTCGTGGTTTGCTGTAAGTGGAATATTCCGGCCGAAAAGTATTAGTATGATATTTCATGTTTTCATTACGGTCATTATTTTCAAACCGCTTCATGTCTAGAGTTCGTAGGCGAGAAATTTCTGAAAAAAAACAACAGAGCATTAAATGTATGCTTAATCATGGTAGATTTTCGTGATTACTATCGTAGAACTCTGCTTTATCCACCAGCATTACCATCTCACCACCAGCTTTTTTCAAAAGATCTGTTGCATTATTAGTCACGTTCTGGTGTGAAGTGATTTTCATTGTTCCAAAATAAATGTCGATTTCTTTAACCTTATGTCGTCGCAAATTGCAAAACTTTATAGACACTGCTTCCTCGATGCATGTTTCAAAAACACGAACCACGCCCGGACACCATTCTTTAATCATACTGGTGACCAATCTTCCTTCCAAATAGTTGTATCCCTAAGAAAGAACACCTATAATCTCATACAGAATAGTTTAATCTGAATAATATACTGACAGATTCAGCTGGGAGAATCAGCTCAATTCCGCCATGCTTCACACTAGTTTCCGCACAACCAAATCTTTCCGGCAAAGGTTTGATATATTGACAGCTTGACTTGACTGGAACTCCTTCATCAATGGCCCACAAATTACAGTTTATTTGACCGTTCAATTCCTGCATGATTTCATCTACCTCGGCACGAATCCAACGAGATAATTGAAAATAAAACACTGCTACCAGTTCTCCTTTTTGTTTGGGGGTGTAGACACCACAATTTATATTGCCACGGCCGTAGGTCATCTCGCAGAATTTATTCACTTCCATCTGAAAGTTTTGCTCCTCCGCATTGAATAAGTAAGCAGATTCATGCTTGAACCAAAAGTTATGCGGATTTATATAATGTGTGATTCGAATTAGATCAAAATCTTGATCTTTTTGGTATGTCTTTTGCTCCATTATATTTCTTGTAGGTATCACAAAATAGATAAGCACTATTGAGATAAACGCGCTTATGTATAACGTATTGAACGCAGGATGAAGGATCACACAATACCACGATGTAAAATACACTGGTGATCAGGGTTGCCACATTTAAATTGCCTTTTTACACGCAGAAAAAAAATATTGTAAAAGTAACTAAATTTTGGATTCACGGAACGATTTATTTCATTGAAATAGTGACACAAGAAAATTTGTAGTGAATATTGTTGCTTGGAACTACAAAAAAGATATTTGATTTTTTTCAGTGGATTAATTTGTTTCAATAAATATTAAGATAAAAATAACAATTTTTTTAGTTGCGTGTTCCTGTCCAAAGTAAATTTAACTTGCAAAATCAGTTTAAAATGAACTAAATTGAAATAAAGGTAATATAAATGGCATAATGGTATAAATGGCATCTCTGTTTGCGAGCACGAATGACAAATACACTTAAAACAAGATTAGGCAAAACTAGGTTGGATTCCCTTTAAATTACCCAAACTTATCTAGACTAGTTGGGATTAAATGAGATTAGAGAAGCTTATTTGGAATGAAATGAGTTTATTAGTATGAGTTTGTCTAGAGATTAGTCATTTGCCCCTTGTTGCTATGTTGTTTCTGAGCCAATTTTTTTCAGCAATGAAACAAGCGACTTCTAGTAATTGATTCTGATTTTGAATATTTATTACTTCCAACTGTTATATGATGATAAATTTACCTTCAGTTGTTAGCGACCCGGGTTGGTGGTTCAATGCATAGGGCGCTGGTCTTACAAGCCAGTTGTCGTATGTTCGAGCCCCGACCTGGAAGGATTCTTAGTGTCAGTAGGATCCATAGTACTAGCCATGCAATGAGTCTGTACACTAAGAATGCCAGGACTTAGCTTGTTAGCGCAAGAGCTTGTTTTTTGATCGCTTGTAGGCAATCAAAATTAGCAACTCGTTGCTTTTTTTTACGTTTTATTGTTTCTGTTATGAAACCGATCGTATAATAAACCGAAAGGGTTTTTTTACCAGCGTCTTTATTTCTTGGAGAACAATACAATTCCTATAAAAGTGTGGAAAAAACGTTATACAAAAATTACTATTAGAAGTATATGCATAGAAACTTAACGGAAAACTCATTAGGAAATTTATCGGATATTATTTCCGAAAAAGCTTTCATATCCGCTAGTGAAAAATATTCATCATTGGCGATATATCGATCGACTACGATATGTGCCAAGTATTTACGATGTTCCGAATCAAGTTCGCTATGTTTTGCGTAGAAATTTGTAACAATTTTGCTTATCATTGTTTTTTAATACAGTATCCAGAACCTGTCCACAAATCTCGGTGGGAAGATGAATGAACCGTTGCTTTGATGTACTTGGCTTGTATTCATCTAGCTATGAACAATTATGGATGCAACACCTATCTTGTGCAAATAGAGTGCTTTTATCCCAGGAAACTAATTTTTACCGCAGAGCATGTTTATGTGTTTATGTTTATGTTTATCTTCAAATAATCGAAGATTCTACCGTGTTCTGGCAGAAATGTTTGTTATTTATAGAAAATTGCCACATTTGTAATACATGGAAAAAGCTATTACTAAAGTTAGTTTCAACTTACGAATCAATATTGCATAGATTTCCAGAGGAAGTTGAAACTCGTCCAAAATTATCTGTTTCAGTTCTGTATCTTCATCATCTTCTGAAAACAGCATATAAGGACTTGCAGTATTAAATTATAAAACATTAAAGGGCTTTACCGTTCAAATATTGAGGATCCGCAAGATAATCGCCAATGATTATTTCAGCATCAATTTTTCCTTTCAAAAACTTGAATTTAAATACAGTCGAAACATTAACATTGCCAGTACTTATGCACAAAAATCTTAGTGAAATTTACTTACCTGCAAGACCAATGCTGAAGTAAAATTGGGCTCTATTAAAAAATTTAACAATTTTTTCAAGAAATCGTTATTTCGTAGTTGGAATACGAAATCTGCCGCTGCAATGAAGCTTCATGTGACACTAAAAAAATCAGACGCGTTGATTGACATTTTATATAGTCGCACTGAGAAAATACATAGTCAGTTGAAAAACACCATACGACGATATTCTTTCTACCTAAATTATGTTGATATGAACAATATGTATAGTGCTTTCAAACTTGACAATCTCTATACAACTATATGTTTATTCATGGTAACATTATTATATTCTGAAGAAGAACTTACTCTCATGGTAGTCATAACTATATCACTTCTCAACTTTATGATGACCGAAAGTTCAATTTTACCTTGCTTGTAATTGTCATTGTGACTATTTTGTTCTTATTTTAATGATTGTCAGAATTACCACGCCAGAAAAGTCATGAAGACAAATAGTATAATCATGCTGTAGAGTTTTTGTTCTAGTGTTTGGTACAATGCAGATGGTAAATAATCTGATATCATGGTCGTTATTATTATTTGAATGCATAGTTGAAATGAGCATGAGGAACAGGTTAGGGTTACTGTATTATTTTTCTGAGTGTAAATAAAATTTAGTAATCTACACTTTTACCAGCCGCTGCCTAATTTTGGGTAAAAATCTTCCCAAAATAAACTAAAGTTCATCTACCCAATTTAAGGTAACGAGTGATGACCTCAAAATTTATGTAAATGTACCCATTTTTTACGATCAAGTCAAAGTTTGGGTAGGTTACGACCTGATCTTGGGTAGCTTATAGAAGAGCTCGACAATGAGTGATTTCTCCTCAAAAAATAGGTAAAAATGATTTTCAGTGTACTGACTGTTTTGTTATTTTGAATAAATTCCATTTCTCTGCGTGTAGAGTCGAATAAAATTTGGTCAGATAAATCTGGAACCTTGGCAACTCTGCCTGTCACTGACCGTTATTGAAAAATAAGATATTATCCAGTTTAATTCTGAAATAGCGTATATTATTTACCGCGTCTTCACTTCTTTTGTGTTATGCAGTGGTATAATAGTGATAAGTTACTTGTTTTATCCACAATTTTTTGTGTTTATTTGCAAAACCTTTTCTTCGTTCAAGAGAAGCATTTGAATTTGTTTTAGGTTATTCACACTGTTCTGTTTAGGGTTGTTCAATATTGTATGCCGGTATGAACACTAGTACAAAGCATATAGATAAGAATCATAACATTGCTTTATATCATCCGAAATTACTCCGTGAAGCCGATCGTGCTTTACGTGATGGCAGAGAAAAGGATGCAATATACTATGCTACGGAGGCTTTGTGCGCGGGGATACACAACAAATTTGATAATGTTGGCCGCAAGCTACCACAAAACGGTAAAAAGTATACATTCAATTTAAAACATTTCAGGTAACAGTTTTCATTTTCAGAAAGTTCTCTCGTTTCTCTACTTTGTCAACTTAAAAACGATTCAATAGTCACATCTGAAAAAAACCCAACAGATGGTTTCGAAAGTATATATCAACGTTGTAAACAAGTTCCAGAGCAGTGGTCCATTGTTCAAATTAATAAATCGTACACGCCCCACTGGAATGTTTTGACACATCGACAGCTGTTGCAAGAGAATACATCAATTGATATCGTGTTGTTCACGTATCCCAATTCAGAAATTATGGACAACAGACCAATAATGATTCGTATCGATCCTCCGAACGATCCCGATTTCTATTCGAACTTGTCCTTAATTCCAGAAAAAGTAAAACACTATCTAATAGAAGAGATTCGGACTGGTGTGTTGCGTCATGAGGAGATTGAAGCTTACATTACTAGCGCAATTGATCGTCTAACTTCATGGCTTGGTCCTTGGATCGTACTGTTTAGTGGAAAATTCAGTTCAACAAAAAATCAACAATTAGAGTCAGAAATTTTCAATCGAGTGGAAGATTTTTGCATCTTAAACAAACACAGTAAGCGAAACCAATTACTAATCTCATTAGTCGCGAGACGTCTGGATATGATTGACCAGGAGGCTATCTACCGTTTCTCGTGTGAAATGACAAAAGGTGATAACGATTCTCTGACGAAGTTGTACAATTTTCTCATCGTTTTAAAAGAACAAAAATTTGAAAAAAGCCAAATTTTCAATTGCTATCCTTGTTTGTTGATTGTCGGCGAATTGCTCGATGGCTATCCTTGGGAAGCAGTGAACACTAATCAAGAATTCAGCCGTCTTGGTTCCTTTAGAATCCTCTGGCAGTTATATATAGCGCATCATACTGCAATGTCCGGTGGATATTTACGACTGCCAGCGAAAAAGTGTCACACTATCATTAATCCGGGTAGGTAATCAGCTTTTCTATAATTTACACTGTACTTCGAATTGACAAAAATGTATCAAGTAGATTTTTTAACAGAATAGCCAGAAAGATACTATAAATTACAAATTTACATATTTTGTGTTTGATCGCATGAGTAATAGTGGGTTCACACTGCTCATGACCAGCACTAGACAATTATATAAAAGACTGCACGGTCGTACTCGGTACTGTGTCGGTATGACAAGTTATGATCAACCGTAAAAGTATCTATTTTCAGATAACAGTTTACCTAAAATGAGTGCTCGGTTGCGAACTTTCTACAAGGAGTGGTATCCGGATTTCAAATTAATTGCTGATCAACCTCCAGCGGATGGCGAATTCACTAAAATTCTCCAAGAGGCAGATGTAATGATGTAATGATATGCATTTCTATACTTCTGCGTACACCTTCATTGCCTTCATCAATATTGCAGCTACAACGGTCATGGCAGCGGTCTGCAGTTTATAGACGGAGACACGATTCTCCAACACGACATAAAAAGTTTAATCTTCCTCATGGGATGCGATTCGGTGAGGCTTCATTCCAACGGACTGTTCAGTGAAATGACCGGAAGTCATCTGTACTATAATATCGGAAAATGTGCGGCAGTTGTTGGTTCTTTATGGGTGTTGACTGATTTCTATACGGATTATTATTCTATACTGCTGGTCGCTGGCTGGATTCCAACGGCCAATCCGAAGTTTCGAGACTATTCCGTTATTGATCTAGATCCAACAGCGTTTAAGCACGGCATGCTGCGTGAGTAAACGATATAGACTTGTATTCAGAATAAAAATTAATGCATTTATAAATTATACAGAATGGAAGAAATTATCTGGTTCCACACTGGATGAACATTGCGATGATAATTTATTAAGACTGCTGACAGTGTTCCGTCGACGGAAGTGGTTACCAAAGCGAATTCGCTATGCTATGGTGTGTCGAGGTCTTCCTGTGGTCAATGCCACCTATTCTGATTAGCAGAGTGATTAAAGGCAGGTTTCTTCATGAGCTTAGTTCACAATCTAATACACCAAGACGTCAAATGAAAGAACAGCAACTGTCTAGAACGCAAAAAGAATCTCCCTGTACTTACACAAGAATCAACAATGACTTTCGTGACAGCAGAGCAAGACAAGGTTTCTTCTGCCGGTCACTTTCCATTCACGCATCCGATTACCTTCAATTGAATAATGAATAGCAACGATCTTTATGATTCAATTTGATAATAAATCCGCTCCCGGTGTCAGATCGGTATCAAGTTTGCGCAGGCTAAAGGCGCTTCCATCGGATTATATGTGTATGGTTCGGCAAAGTTTTACGTTTCTAACGGAAGAAAGGTATGAAATATGTTATAACTGTTATAGATATGGTTATTTGTATGTGTTGATAAGTACGTAATAGCTTGTGTATCTTTTTAGCCATATTTATATGTATTGACAACGAGAGAAAATTAAATCATAATTTTACTTAGATAGAATTTTGAACATTTAAATTTTACTATAGAGATTTTAACATCATGGACATTTGCCTTTTTGGTTGCAAAAACTGTTAAAATCTATTGAAGGGGTTCGGGATCGAACCCAGGAAAGCAACGAATCAGAGTGCTGGTTTGTCTCTCTAATACCTGTATAAACGAACACAAAATGCTATTTTTTCATATGTACTTTTATTTCTTGAGGCAGTTTACATAAGTTTTTCTTTGCCGTAGCATCACTTTTACATAGAATTCTTATCCTAATATAACTCCGATATATATTTTTATTATTTAAATTTAACTATTGGTTGAACTTAACTATTGGTTGAACTAATGGACTCGAACTAAAACTAAGAAATAATATTAATAATTGATAAAAAAAATATACTGAGCTGTAAGTGTTTAAAACCTGACCACATTTCTACGTGTATTTTTCCTCGAGTTTCTGATTTGCACTCCTATATAGAAAATAAAGATAAAGGAACACCCACATCAAAAGGGCCAATTATTAAATTGAAACTCCAATTGACTTTATGAAATGATAAAGAAGTTTCATGTAAGCAAGAATGTCGCGAACTATAACATTGGATAGTTTACCTTGGATTCGTACGGAATTTATTAGTTTAGATCTGACATCACGATATTCCACGCGACATGATCAATATACCGATAACCTTCGCCACAAGAACCATGATTAGTCTAGGAGAATCCAATTCGAAAGAGATATGCGTCTAACGTGAAAAAATGCTATCGGCTATGATTTGTTACAGTTTATCAGAACATAGCGTAGCCCCTTCTAAAACTTTTATAAACAAAACCGGTACATAGAAATCATTTTATTTTACTGCCCTTCAGCTTAAGAAGAAATGAGTGCATTGTATCAAACTAGACGTGATGCATTTCGATGTATTGTTACATAAACTAAATGTTAGCATAGAGATTGTTAAAATAATCTTCATCTTCCTTTTGATTGACGTCCTCTCACTTGAAATGTTTAATAGTTGATGGAACAAAAACTGGGTTAAATTGCCAGTTAATTTTCGTCTAGCGCCCAATGGACTTAACTTTCACTGGACTATCAATGATAGTCTCATGGTGTCATAACACCGAGTCTCCTTAGCCCAGATGAAAATACCTTTTTCTAACACAACATAAGACGCCGTACTTACTGAGGATATCGCTACAAGTTTGAGCTATATTTGACTGATATCGGAATAATTTCATGAAAAAGTAATACTGAGCTCCTAGGTTGCATAGGGTTCAGGATGCTTATTAGCTTAACATAAAAACTATCTTCGTCAAAATTTTCTAAATCGACCGTGTGCAGCATTCTCAATCCTTTCTCTGAGCGGCATACTATCGATCGACAGGATCGTAGCAAGCATCGTAGTGGAACTTAAAAATCGAAGGCATGAATTTCAGCCAAAGTACCTTCAAATGTGTCGGCTGCGAGAAGGATTGTGCTCTTTTCAGGCCAGTAAGCAACCAAACAGGATACTGGATTCTAATGAATTGAAGACGTGCCCGAATATTCTACAATGAGGTTTCTTACGAAATACGAGGATGATGAAGCGTTCGTGAAGATGGGTTATGGGCAGTACCGTTGACAAACGATCTATAAAGCCATTGATAGAGGTGATATCCCTAGCAAGTTCAAACTTGTTTGATCTGGCAAGGTATTAGCAGCTGCAGATAAAAAAAACAGGTTTTCGTTATGAAAACGACTACGCACAATAGGATGGGATAAGGTTGTTTGGAAAACACGAAAAGGTTTATTACCATAGACCTATTTCCCTATAAGCCCTACATACCATAAAAACACCAAAACGTATTTTTTCAAATTTAAAAGTTAGTTTCCTCGGGTCTTGAAAGCGAGTTTTGGAACATGTTCTTTCACTGAAAAATAAAATTACTTGCTATGCTGAGTAATTTTTGTGTACAGAAAGATCAACTCAGAACAACCGTTACAGCACAATCAAGGAAAGTCAAATCATATTACGATACTAGATATATTAAATAATGAACCATTGTTTAGACCTTGTATCGGTTTTCCCTTTGATAGCTTTCTCTACAAACGTCAGGTTGTTTTACAGTATTAGAAGGTTTCCTTCTTCGTCAAATTTTCTCCGGAAATGACACATGTGCTGGCTTTTAGAGTCCATAGGGTCCCAGTTTTCCCCATACTTATTATATACGAATTCTGAACCGTGGATGCGAAAACGTAGGTTCTCCGATTGTGGTAAAATTTGGCATAGTGATTATGGGAGAACAAAAGAAGGAACGCGGAAGGTTTTGTGAAGGTGAAATCTAAATAATAAAATTTTATTTTTTTTAAGCCTTAACTTAAAGTTTGAAATGTTTTGAAGAGAATCAGAAAAGCTAAATCATTTATTATAGAAAAACAAAAGAGCTAAGCTATTGCAGTTCAAGTATTTATTTCACGCTTTTTCAAAAGATAGAATTTAAACAGAATTTTAAATTTTTTCATTTTACGTTTAATCTTCGACTCATCAGTGCATAGCAGTTCTTGTTGAACTGCCACGCCGCGTCAACATGACGCACTGGTGAGTCAAAGACGAAACGTAAGATAGTGCAAACCGGTTCCTTAGACGATGTTTATAGTAGGTAAACATCAGGAGCGATACGTACCATGAAATATTGGAAAATTATTATTACAGATCATTAAATTGGACAATATATAGAACATTTTTATAAAGGGAACGGAGAGGTTAGAGCAAATAAAAAGCAACCAAGTAAGCAAATTTAGTTAATCTGCCGAATGTTGTGACACGATCTCAAACATTCAACAGTGGTAAAGCATAGCACAGCTGCCCATGGTGAGATATAAATCTTGTCACAAGCAACTCATAGCGTTCCGGTATGAAAACGTGGATGCAATGCGCCGGCTGATCAGCCTGTACACGAACGTATACTTTTAATCCTCCCTAGTACTATGTTGTTTCATTGAATACTTATAGGTATATCAAGAGCTAGAATTACTCTCTGTTTGCAAGAAAATAATAAAGTCACATAGTGTTAATCTTGCAGCTCAAACATTTTCCAACGTTCTGATGTATGCTATTGACCAATATGTTCCTAAACAAATTAGTAAGCCACCCGAACAAGTACCGTGGCAAACCGTAGAACTACGACGACTGAAAAGTTTAAAAAGGACAGCATTAAACAAATATTCTAAGAACGGAGATTTGTTGCACCGGCAAAACTACGTAGAAATCAACAAAGTTTTGAAAAAGACAGATTGAAGTCTAATCCAAAATCATTCTGGAAGCACGTTAACGAGAAAATGAAGGAGTAAGAACTTCCTTCATCTATGTTTTACAATGAACAGACAAGTTCTAGCATGCATGAAATTTGCGAAATTTTCATGAAAAAATTCTCTGAGATATTTTCTAGAGAAATTTTAGCACTTCCCAAATTACCCAGGTGGCACTTAACGTTCCCGTTTTGGGACAGTCAATGAATTCAATCAACAAAAGTGTAAGTTCCGTAAAAACAGCAGTCGCAAAAATGAAGTCTTCACACTCTGCTGGACCCGGCGGTATCCCGGCAGTTATTTTGAAGCGATGCTCTAGTGGTATTATAGTACCTCTATGTCTTCTGTTCCGACTGTCACTCATGACTGGAGTATTTCCTGATATCTGGAAATCTGCTTATATGTTTCCTGTGTACAAAAAAGGAGACAAGAAGAACATCGACAACTACCGTGGTATCACCGCTTTTAGCGCCATTCCTAAATTGTTTGAGCTTGTCGTTCTGGAGCCTATTTTTAATCACTGCAAGCAGTACATCGTTAAAAATCAACACGGGCTCATGCCGAAACGCTCAACGGCCACTAACCTACTAACTTTCACGACGTTTATAATGGATGCTATGTCTAAAGGTCATCAAAAGGACATTGTCTACACGGATCTCTCTGCTGCTTTTGATAAAATTAATCACGCTATCACAATTGCCAAATTGGACAGACTGGGCTTCGGTTCCAACATTCTTCGGTGGATTCAATCGTATCTTCGCAATCGACGACTGGCGGTTAATATCAATGAAAATGTTTCCAAGGAATTTTTTGCTTTTTCTGGTATTCCACAAGGCAGTCATCTCGGACCACTGATATTTCTACTGTATTTTAACGACGTGAACTATTCATTAAAAGATCCACGATTATTTTTTGCGGACGACCTAAAGTTATTCCATATTATGAAGAATATTGAAGATGCCAATTTCCTTTAGAGTGAGCTTGAAATTTTCTCTGAGTGGTGTGAAATTAATAAAATGACGCTATATATTAGCAAATGCTCGATTATCACCTTCACACGAAAAAAAACATCTATATGTTTCAATTATTGTCTTTGAGGATCAGTGATTGATAGAGTCAATTGTGTCAAAGATCTTGGCATTCTTCTCGACGAACAATTGAATTACAAGCATATTTCGTACATTGTGGCAAAGGCTTCTCGTTATCTAGGATTTGTCATGAGAACCGCTAAGCACTTCACAGATATATACTGTTTGAATTATCTCTACTGCTCGCTTGTACGGTCAATACTCCAATATTGTTCGACAGTATGGAACCCTCACTTTCATAATGGAGCTTTAAGACTAGAATCAATACAGCGCAGATTCGTTCGTTTCTCTCTTTGTCGTTTGCCCTGGAATATACCTCACCAGCTGCCTAGTTATTAAAGCAGTGGGATGCTTTTCGCAACAACAACCTCCTCAGAATGCCTCTACGTCGTACTAACTACGGAATCAACGGTGCCGTTATTGGATTGCAGCGAATCATCAATGGCGTATCTATGGGATTCGATTTCCATTTTCCTCGTAGCAGAATAAAAGCGAACTTTTCGAATATTCTTAGAAATAATCATTAAGACTTTAGTTTGTCTGTTGATTAAAAATATAAATAAATAAATATAAATAGTGTGTTGAGCGATAAAGGATACGCCACACTGTTTGGTGAACTATTCACCTGTTTTTATTTTGCAAGTACTGTAGTGGATGGATTTGTTTTATTTTGCAGGATGAGGTGCACGTGTATTTGTTCGGATCGCACAGGAACTAAATAATGCTTATATTGAACCAGCGACAGTTAGTTTAGTGCAAGCATTCGGCCGCAGCGGCCAGAAAAATTGAAACTATATCCAGATTTAAATTTATATCGGTTCCGTTTTCTTGCAACGTGAATACAAGTTTCGGTAAATAATAAAGTGATCACCATCGCAGTCGAATGTCTCAGAATAAAATGTGGAGATGTATCATTCGAAAAATACGAGTTGAATCCTTTGTTTATTTTCTGTAAATCGTTCAATCGTTCTCATTTGTAATTTTCAGTTCAAAGTTATATGTATAAAAACTTATATTCCATTCAGTTATTTTGCGAAGTCACTGATCTATGAAAAATTATGTTTTCAAATTCTTACAAAAAGTAACACGAGTAAAACCATCCCAGTAAACTCGATCCGGGTGCATCGTTTTTTGGGGGGCGGCTCGTCTCAGCGATCTCTCTGTAGTTCACCCTTTTTGCGCATTTGCTCAATAAACCACTGATGGGAGCAGCAAATTTTATTTTGCTCCGGTCGTCAAATTTCCTCGGTAGACGCCACTGGGTGTGATGAGGGCCATATGTCACTATATGACAATGTATAACTGCCTAAATGCCGCTTTAGGTCAAACATACGACAATTAATTTTGAATCAATGATAATGCTAACTTACGGCTTGTTTGCATCGAAAATGCTCTTTGCTAATCGGTTCACAGTAGATATGCATTATTTCAGATTATTGTTTTGAAGCAAGAGGAATTTACAGTCTGTAAAAAGTGAATTTATTGTGAATATTAATGCTTACATGTGAATTTGATAAGTCCAACTGTAGTGTATTTCACACAGGTTTGTGAGATGTTTTTGGGGAACTGTGCTTGTTTCATGAACAATAAACCGGTAAAGTATGCACCATTGTTGTAACTATGGAAGATTGTTTTTGGTTTCTTAGTATGCTGCTGCGCAGCTTGAGGCGAGGTGCAGTTGTATTACTTTGGTTCAAGCCCCATCTCACATAGGTCAGGGAGTTTGAATGACCCGAGCGGCGAAACCGAAGAGGTTAAATCCTTCATGGAAAAATAAAGCAAAGTCAGGATACCACATTCCAATGCAGAATTTAACTTCCTGTTTCAATAGACTTCGTAGCCGATTCGTAAGTATCCAGTGCTACGATCCTACGGACACTAGGAATCCTTCCAAGACAGAACTCAAACATACAAATTCTAGTTTATTAGAACAATGCTTTATACTCTGAACCACCGACCCGGGCTTTATAATCGAGATAAAAACTCTATTTTCAAATATGCATACTTATTCGTTTGGTCATACTAAAATTAGGGATGGAAATACGACGATCAGAACTTTGCACTCAACAAAACATCACGTAACAGTTGAGTTATGAGAAAACATTCAAAAGTGAAACGAAACGAAGAGTGCTAGTGGTGTTAGGGCACAAATAAAGTTGAAAGTAATATCCTTGATCACAGATATCCAAGTAGAGATTTCAATTTGTATAAGAAATTTAATTGTTTTAAAAGCAATCACCAAGTAACAATTCTCCTGTAGAGGCGCTTCAAGCAGCCCAGTAATCCCTTATGGGCTCTTGCGTTCGAGCTTTCATACAATGGTAATTCATGCGTGCAAAATCGTACGCAACGGTGATTTTTAACAGATTTTTACTTGTATGCTTTACACAGCTTTTTTGAAAAAGTTTGTACTAGCTTGGGTGTCTGTTCTCTGTGCCTTCATTTGCATTGATATTTTGTTATCTATATTTGTCAACATCTTTGTGCAAATTTTATTCAATTTGCTACACACTGGATAACAGCCTGAAACATGTGTAGCTTATCCCAATAATCGTGATTTGTATATACTGCTCTAAATTATTCAATCCATGACCTAAATTCTGTTAGCACATAGGGGTGCAAACGATATTTGTGTGACGATCATCATTGTACGAGACACTCGTCTTCGCAGAGTAGCAAATGTTTCAGTTCCGTTTACTTCACAGCACACCGCGATGGATTATGGTCTTGATTTTTGTTTTCTTTTTTGTTAACGTCTCAGAAGACAAATTCAAGATGTGTCTAGAAGATCAATCCGAGAATGTCAGAAGATTTATGTGCTTTTATCATGTCAGTAACACTAGCAAGTTCTTACGAAAATATTTTTGAAGAAGTTTACTATGTAATAACTGAATGCTTCTGTTGTTTCGGTTACTGTAATGTTTTTTTCGATTTCATTGAAATAAACTAATGCAAATCACTTCAACCAAGAGTATCAACGGTGTCAACATAATAAAAAATTAAAAAAAAATCCATCATTTCCTGGAACCATCATATTTTTAAATTCCCTTATGATTTTCATAGCTTCATCATGACTCGTCTCAGTAATACCATCTTGAGAATTGTATCGAATGTTGAAATATGGTCATTTTTTAGTGAGACGCATTAATAGGAAATATTCAAATTGTGGACATTCGAATGGCTAAATAAGTGAACTTTTTCGTCGTTTGTAAGAAGAATTTGATTTTTCTTCTTTTAGAGAATTCATTTGCACCAGAAATGTTGCAGAAAGTTTATTCGACTATATACGCGAAAATTTAATTTTACAAAAAGAAGGAATCTTCAGTTTCCTTTTATTACTTTCATGACAGGATTATGAGAGCGATTATATTGCCGTCTACGAACACTCTTCAATCAAATCAGCTATGACGATAGGAAAATTGAATTTAGTTTGAGTTTTTGGAACTGATAGATTCCTAACTTCAATCACAGATAACAGACATCCAGGCTCAACAATTTTTTTCAATTGTGTAAAGCATAGAAGTGAAAATTCGTTAAATGTCACCGTTGCGTACGATGCACATTACCATTGTATGCAAGCAATGTATACATACTCCAGATCCCATAAGCAATTGCTGGGCTGATCAAAGCGCATCTACAGACGAATTACTACTTGGTGATCACTTTGCCAAATAATCGTAAATTTCTGAAACACGTTAAGGTCACTAGTTGGATTTCTTTTCTCTGTGCTTCAATTGGGTAAACGTAAAGGTTTAAATGATCTATTAATGTATCTATGTCTGCGGAATTGTCCAAATGCATTTTTATGATTCACATTGTTTTCGATGTGACATTTGTATTCTAACCAAAAAGTTGAATATTGAACTAATTGGATTAATTTTTGCTTTATTGCATGTCATTTTCGTTTTTTAAAATGCACTACACCGGTGCAGTGTTACACCAGTCATGAATAAACGAACGAAAATGATGAAAACATAAACAGTAACCCTTGACTACAATAAACAATTTCAGAGCTACACCGAACCTTTGATGAGTGCTACACCAATGGTATCGGTGCAGAAAAATTGTAGCAAAGAACATAATTCGTAAAAGTATTGATTTGTACAAAAATAATTTAAATATACGTCAAAGTGGGGTTTTCAAGTAGACATGTAAACGTACATGTTTTAGCAATTAAAAATATATCGAAATGCATTTAACTTGTGTTCGATTAACAATAAAAATGAGTCATTTTTTGATGCTAGAATATGTCGGTCTCAGAAGACGTAAATTTACATGATTTTTTCTAGGTGTGTGGCTAGCCTTAGGAAAGATAATTTCACTAACACAAAAGAGATATGGCTGCCCCACCTATTTCTACCTCATTGTATTTTTAAATCATTACTTTACCATCTTTACATCTATTTCAACTGGTTTTGAACTATTGTGGTACTGGTTGTGAACACGAAACTGTATGATAACTATCACCGAATAGATTTAGCAGGACGTTTCGAATGAACTACAGGGTCCGGCACTCGAAGTGTAACCAATTAAAAAGGCCATAAATTCAGTTTGGAAAATTACTTTTACTTAATTCAAAGTACAAAATGTGTAAAAATAATACAAAATTCAGAATCAATTCACTTTTGCTCGATATGACCACCTTTTGCTTTGACTATGGCCTTGAGACGGTCAAAAAACGAATCGCAAGCTGCCCGAATGTGACTTGCAGGTGTATTTTGGCCCACTCGCGGACAATAACTTTTTTCAGCGCCTCGAAACTGGTGTATCTTTTAGTTCGGACTTTGCTCTCCAAAATGGCCCAAAGAGAATAATCCATTGGATTCGCATCTGGTGAATTCGAGAGCCATTGTGTGGACGTGATGAAGTTCGGAACGTTGTTTTTCAGCCATTCTTGGTTCACTCGAGCTTTGTGAGACGGTGCCGAGTCCTGCTGAAACGTCCATGGTCTGCCACCGAAATGTTTGTCTGCCCACGGCTTCAAAGCAACCTCCAGAATACTTTCCCGATAATATGTCGCATTTACCTTGACGCCAGGCTCGAAGGTCTGAAGTTGGTTACACTTCAAGTGCCGGACCCTGTAATCATCTCTCATGACATTCACAATAGCGTTATGATTCTCGGTTTATGAAAAAAAAAAAAACAAATAGTGAAACAGTTTCATCAAAAGTGCCAAAATTGAGAAATGAAATTACACTGCAGAAGATCATTGTTCGTGTGTTTGGTTATACTAGTGATACTAGTTGGGGACGCTATGGCAAGACGTGGCCGTGCTCGTGGGCGCACCAAATCAAGGGTAAGTAAACGTGTCTGCGAAACTTATTAACTTCACACAGTTTTAACAACCTCTTGCAGTATATCATTTTACGAAATACTTTCTGGTGAATTTTTCATATTTCATATATTGCAGCAGTTCAACATACATGCATATTACCTGCCAAACCAAATATTTTTGTGGAAAACTTGGCATTTGTCATCGAGTTTTACCTCTCACCCAACAATTGTGTTAAGTTGGATGAACATGAGCTAACACTTTTCCAAAGTTTGCTTCCTCTTCCTTTACAAATGGACCAAGAAGGATCTAAGACAAGACCTGACAACTAGGGGCTGGTTTTGTTCCAATTTTATGCCAGAATGTTCCAGTTCCTGATTGGCTGATTTTGATAACTCCGTCCAGACAATAAGGACAATAAATGTTTCTGGTGGGCTTATGGGCAGTGTTGCTAAGTATAAGAGCAATCAAAGACGTGTTGCCTTCCGTCGAGCGAATCGTGTTCGCTAATCAGATTGACCGACAGATGGTTGATATTTTCAGAGGGGACACAGATTATTTGTTATTTTTCTGCAAGTTAGCTGGTAAACGTTCACGATTCCGAAAACAAATTTATCTTGAAGTAGGCACAATAAATATTCCTTTTCCTTCGTCGAAACTAAGGATTGATTAAATTTGCATTTGGTTCATTCGCTTTCTCCACGTACCGTCTTCCATCCGAACACCGCCGAAGATGCTTACGTTCAAAAACACCTAGTGCGCGTTGATCCTCCGCAAGCATTGTCCAGGACACGTGCCCGTAGAGGATAACCGGTTTAATCAGCGTTTTGTAGATAGTTAACTTCGTACGACGGCGAATTTTGCTCGAGCGAAGCGTTCTGCGCAGTCCAAAGTAAGCACGATTTCCTGACAGTATGCGTCTCTGAATTTCTCTGCTGGTGTCATTATCGGCAGTCACCAGTGAGCCCAAGTACACGAACTCGTCGATTTCATCACTACCAATCAGAACTCGTAATGGGTGGCTGACGTTATCTTCTCTCGAGCCTCTGCCTTTCATGTACTTTGTCTTTGACACATTGATGTCTAGTCCGATCAGCTTGGCCTCAGCTTTTAGTCCGTTGTACGTATCTTCCATCTTCTCAAAGTTGCGTGCTATAATATCAATATCATCAGCGAAACCAAGTAGCTGGACGGACTTTCTGAAAATCGTGCCACTCGTGTCTATCCTCGCTCATCTTCACACCCTCCAAAGCAATGTTGAATAGCAGACACGAAAGGCCATCACCTTGCCGTAGCCCTCTGCGAGTTTCGAAGGGACTCGAGTTTATCCCCGATACTCGAACAACGCACATCACTCGATCCATCGTAGCCTTGACCGATCCGTAGTCGTGCATGATTTTCCATAGCTGTTCTCGATCGATTGTGTCGTAGGCTGATTTGAAATCGATGAATAAGTGATGTGTGGGCACATTGTGTTCGCGGCACTTTTGCAACACCTGGCGGATGGCGAACACTTGGTCCGTGGTAGCGCGTTCGCCCATAAATCCTGCCTGATATTGTCCCACGAATTCGTTTGCAATCGGTAAAAGTCGACGGCATAGGATTTGGGAGAGTACCTTGTAGGCGGCGTTCAGCAGAGTTATCGCGCGGTAATTGCAGCAATCCAGCTTATCGCCCTTTTTGTAGATGGGACACACGATTCCTTCCATCCATTCCTCCGGTAAAAGCTCGTCCTCCCAGATCTTGGTAACGACCCAGTGCAGTGCTTTCACTAGTGCATTACCACCGTGTTTTAGTAGCTCGCTTGGTAGTTGGTCAACGCCAGCGGCCTTAATATTTTTCAACCGGCCTACCACCTCCTCCACTTCTTGGAGGTCTGGGACCGGCAGTCTATCGTCCTCCGCACGCGTTCCCAAGTTCGTTACCGCGCCGCCACTTTCGTATTCCGCCACATCGCACATTGAGGTGCTCGTCGAAATACTGCCGCCACCTCTCGATCACCTCACAGTCGTTCGTGAGAAGATCCCCGCACATATTGGCCTGTGACACATGGCCTCTGCGCGAACGGTTCACCTTCTCGTAGAACTTCCTTGTGTCATTAGCACGGAACAGCTGTTCCATCGCTTCGCGATCTCGGTCTTCCTGTTGGCGCTTTTTTCTACGGGATGGAAGTTTCAAATATCTTGGCACACCACACTGGACACCCGAGTGAGTACCTAGGTCGTCTTGGCGGTTCCGGTTCTAGCGGTTCTAGGTTCGACGATGAATCTAGCCTACACTGACGGAGAGCCTACACTGACGGAGTCCTGATGAAGGGAATTCTCCTGAAACCAACAGTTCGGTTCATGTTGGAGGATGGTTTCTCGTCTCGTTCCTTACGATCGATATAGACTGCTCCGACAGAGACCGAACCGATGCTTATTCGCTAATGCTGTCTCCATTTTCGTAGCAGCTCTGACAGTATTTGCATCGCCACCATGTATACTGCAATGACGTATCTTGTTAACGACCCTCACTTCTTCCGCAATGTTTTCCACCCCTAAGGCCGACATTTTCCTACGGACTTACGCAAACCTTGGATAATCGTAGATCATATGTTCTGGTAATATGTAATATGAATATGGTAATATGAATAGTAAGATATGTTCACACTGATACAGATACTTCCGGAAACAGCCATGGCCCGAAACAAATTAATTCAAGTAAAAGTTCATTTCGTACTTCCTTCCTACTCCTACAGATTTGGGATGATTCGATGGGTCGATCTGACCTTCTCTGAGCTGTCCTAATCTTGCTGTAATTTTGCATCGAGCCCGTTCTGACTGTCTTCCTCAAATTCCTTGAAGAACCTCTGGGCTCACAGTATATCACGTGTTTTTAGAGGCACAACATAGTTTGTGTTAAGCGACTCTCCCCTTGGTAGTATCTGAATCATTATCTACTCAAACTTTGACTTGATTGTAAAAAATAGGTAACGAACATTGCCAAACTTTCATCCACCGTCGAGACATCTTCACTGAATTCGAACTGATTGTTCGATAATCGTTTCCAAGATCTCTCGGTGATTCCGTCCGGACCAAGAGCCTTCTGTTCTTCGCCATCTAGTTTTTCATGATTATGTAATTTTCTCTCTTTCTCACTCTATGCGTGTGTGTAAAATTTAGGAATGACGGGTTATTGAATATGCCGGCTAAATTGGAAATTGCATTACATCGATTGTCACTTAAATTACTAAATTCTTTTACGGATTGATTGGAAATTCCTGTTGATGAATCGCAAAATGTTCGCTTTGTCATATTTCGAATATTGATGATGACTATCACGATTAGGAAATAACATAATAAAATAACTTTTTAATTACGAAAGTCTGGACCTAGTACAGTGCATACCTAGAGGGTCGCTCGGTGTAGCTATTTGTCCAAAACGTGCATGCTATTCCATAGCACCGAATGTTATATAAACCGTTCTAGTAATGATACGACAATCGGTTGTGTTCAGTAATTGGAAAATTGACCGCTAACCAGAGAAAACTATTCGTCTCTTTCGGATATCTGACTAAAGCAGCTATAGTAGACAACTAGTACTGATTCATAGAGCGCCTTTTGACTATTTTCAGATGCAAATCGGATTGCCAATTACAGGAAAATACCGAGATCCGGAATCTGACCAATACTATAATAATAATAATGTGAGTACGCAAATATGCAACTAGAACATTCAGAACTAACAGCGAATGTTTTCAGGGCGCCAAAATAACACTGGCATCACACTTCGATTATGAATATGTTCTCGGTCATAAAATAGCATTTTTGTGTGTTGCAAGAGGAACTCCTCGACCAACGATCACTTGGTTCAAAGATGGGGTGGAAATCTTCAGTCATCTTTATTTACACGTAGGTTTATCAATGATTATCGGACTAAACCAACAAAAGTCGATTGAGACTTTCGAGAGTTGCTTAAATGTTGTCAATTACAGGTCCACGAATGGTACATCGGGAAGGACAAAGTCAAATCCAAAATAGAGATTGATCCTGCTACGCAGATGGACGCCGGTGTGTACGAGTGTACCGCAGACAACATGTACTCGATCGACCGAAGAAGTTTCAAGACGGATTTCTCGATTGCTTTCGATTAATGTTGTACCAAAGCTGTGAACTGTGTTTTAGTATAGGGTTTGATAACTATTTTGTTCAGTTAAAACATTCGGTTTTATTACATCACCTCATAGAAAGATTGCAGCTCAGTCTTGAGCTATAGTGTTATGTTGTGAACAAATATTCAATGATTGTTTAAAAATATATAAAAAAAACAGAACTGTCATTTTTGCATTTGCAATTTCACCTCTCATCACTTCTTGAAACCAAACTGAAAATTTTCAGACCCAGACGCGCACATTCTGATCCCAGCTACAGGTTGCCAGTGCCATCCCGTTTGGAGCCATACAGATTGATGTAATGCGATTCTCGTGACCACTCAACACTCCTGCAAACAATGTTAAACAAATGCAATCATTATCATTTTATAATATTCCACTAGTTACCATTGTGTACACCTTTCATCGTGTCCCAAATGTGGACATTGTTGTCGTCTGATCCACATAGGATGAATCGGCCGCTAAGCGATAGAGCTACACAATAAAAAATATTTTTCAATTAGTTCTGAATGATCTGTTTCTAGTTTTAAAACTTTAACTACTATCGAGACTTTGTTATTTGAACTACTATACTGATACAGATCTGACACGCAGATGAACGAAATCGTATCGTAATCTTGTATATTGTTTCACTTCGCAGACGATAAGAATTTTATGAATGTTGATCGTAGTGCTGTGGAAGAGGCTTTTCCACCTTTTAATAAGGAAGCTACGAGTGAATAATTGTCCTAAAATTCTACCAAGATGGCTATAGTGAAAAACGAAGTAGATCAAATTATGTTGGATCCGAGATTGTTGATGAGTTCAAACATCGTGGAACATTTGATAACGATGTTAGACGGGAGAAACTGCTATACTTGCACATGTAAATTGGACAATTATCCATAAACCAGTGTTAGCAGTTGTTGCATAAATTGATATTGATTTGAAGAATATTTGCGAAAATCGACATGATTTTCGATAAAATTACCCACAAAGGCATTCTATAACAATAAATCGTAATTTCACCCTTCGGACGGTTCGACTACGTCTGACGTTTATATTTGGTCTTGTCAGAGTGGGAAGAAAATGGGAAGAAACGCTCCAAGGAACAATAAAATTTCGTAGCTTTGTGATTGATGAGTGAAATAACGAAAATGAAAGCAAAAAAGAGTGTAGCACCGGGAGTTAATTGTTACCTGGCAAATATTTCGCACTCTGCATAAGAACTAACCGTACTGTTCAGTTCTATTTACAGAAATTTCGATGCAAGTACCAACATCCTTTTATCGGAACTGCAGTTTTATCGGAACTGTCAGTATAAGGTATAAAATTTAGTGTAACAGTAAAAATTATATCAAATTTCAAAATTTTACCCCACAATTCACGTTTTCGAAGTCAGTGCTCCTCACAATTCATAACTATTATTTTTGTACATAATTTACGAGGACATTAATATTAAAAACTTTTTTTGCAGAAGGGCCAGTTCAGACTGTCAGTTCTATTCTTAGTTTTGTATATCTGTTCATTTCATCATAAGAAAACTAATAAGTTGTTCATTCACACACGGATAAAAATCTATTGCCAGTACCATGATATTTTAATCATGAAATCAAGAAATTTCATGAGCAAAATGATATCATGATATTATGAAAATTTTCATGGAAGATGTTTTATTGATCATGATATTAATCATTTTGCTAATGAAATCATGACTTATTATTCATGATAGACATTATTCACGATTTCATGATTTTAATCATTGGATTTTTATCCGTGCAAATTCCCTTCTATTCCATGCCATCCTCCCATATCATGCCACTTTTTCACAAACTTTCATTTTCACTATGTCATTCAATTTTTTTCACATAAGTTTTTCACTGGATGCTGTGCGGAGTATAGACATTTTCGGTTCAGGAAATTCGTGACATCTGTATCTTCCAATTTTGCAACCGTGAAACGAATATACGAGTTCTATAATCTCCACATTTTCTCATTTATATTAACTTTTAAGAATAAAATTGTTCTCGTGATCAGAAAAAATGTAGTTTACAGCTTACCACACGATGTAAATCCACTGGTCTTGTTCGGTGGTTCGAAATGGCCAATTTGCTGGTCAGAACGCAAATCGAACAACCGGGCTGTTTTGTCCTCCGATCCGGTAGCAAATGCAAATCCACTCGGATGATACTGGAAGGAAAGTTTGAAGCAAGTTATAAGCTACCTCGTTTATTTTTTTACAATTTTACACGTACACAAACGCTGTTCACATCCGCCTCGTGACCAAAAAAGGTCTGCTTCGGAGTTGACTCTCGAACGTCCCACAGTTTGCATGTGCGATCGACAGATCCAGTCACGTAAGTATTTTTATCTGGACTGAGTGAAATCGAAACAACGTCCCCATTGTGGGCATCAAACTCGGATGTTTTCTTACCTACTTGCAGATCCCAGACACAGCTGAAAAAGGATACTGTGAACAAATCAAACAGCTTGAAAAGCACTTACATTTTCATATCACCCGATCCGGTCAAAACGTGTGTGTCGTCCAAAAATCGACAGGAACTAAGGAATCCCTCATAACCGGCCAATTCTCGAACAATTTTCGCGTTACCTTGGGCATCTCGATTGTTCAAGTCGTATACGGTGCACATGTTGTCCATACCTCCGCAAGCAACAAAATTACCGGACTCGGCAAACGCTACACTCATGACCCAGGCCGACCGTAACGGGATAACTTGTACTTTATTGCCAGTCCAGGTGTCCCAGATGATCAGTTTACCATCTAGCGAACCCGTAACACAATGTCGTGAATCTCCAGCAAAATGTACAGAGTTGACCTTGTTGATATGCCCCTTAAGGAACTTTTTCGTGGTTATGCGCACCTTCGGTACGTCGCCCATATCCGCACATTTTTCCGATAACGTACAATCGGCTGCCTTCTTTTGTTCGTCCTGTGGAAGGTAAATATTCGAAACGCTACTACATTAGCTTAATTGGATCGAACGAATCAACTATCTTGCTAGTCTAGCGAAAACAGGAAAGTAAATAGCACAGAGAATCCTTGCGTGTGCGGTTGGGTCAACAGCACGTGCTTTGCGTATGTATAAATGAATTAAATGTTACGAGTGCGGAAATCCCAAGTTACAACACTAACGTAACATCTGAAAAAAATCTTTCTTTATTCGAATATCATTTGTAAGAGTAACATAGAGAATGCAGTCTATATCAGGTGACAAATTTGAAAGCTACATTTGCAAAAGTTCAGCTGTAATAAACCGTTGCTAGTAATAACATTCTAAAGCCTAATCTTTTCACTGTAGTAACTATAGTTATATTATTTGTAAAAATCACACTGTATTTTAATTCCTCGGCTTACATTCAATAAATTGTGCAGTAATCGGTGGAAATATTTCTATACATGCATTATGTACAAAACGTTTGAAAAATGTTCTTAGATTTTGTTTAGCCTATGAATCATTTCGCTTTTGAATAAAATTTAACAGCAGACGTGAAGTTTTCTCTAAATGAGTAATACGCCTTTACCCCCCGTAGTTATCCGAAAGTTCGACTCTTACTCATAAGTTCCGGTTCGTGACCTTTAACCCAATATTACAATGTAGGTCACAAAATGTAGAAGAGAGCGAGTTTTTTGGTAAACAACTTCACATAAATTCTACGACCTTCTGGTAAGAAAATTCGAAAAACTTGATAAGTTTAAAGTTCAATACAAGGCTCTACGAATATCCTCGAACGACATTGAACACGTAATAAATCAGTTTCAGTGTTGCATGTATTGTTTTCTACTGGAGATTTGAGATGACAAGGAATACAAATTGCGAGATGATTTGATCTTATCCCTTCAAGGCTAAAATATGAAATTGATTGTTGGCATGCTCTTCCCAAATCCTCACAAAAAGAATGCGGAGACAGTCTTTAAAATCGCAATATAATTTCAGTTACGATTGTAAAGCATGTAAATTCCATTTTAAACCTCGGGGAGATCATTATGTAAATATGTACTTTACGTACAAACAAAAAACCCCTAAATGTTCAAATTTTGCGGCGGCCAGTAGTCAGTCGTCACTTGTTTTCGTTCGAGACGTCAGATAGGATATGGCACCTAGTATCATATTCCTAAAGGGTCACATAAATAGTGTCGACTTTGCGTCTGCTTAGCGGTTCAAAATGAACTGTTAGGCGGAGATGGCGGTTCAATTTGAACTGCTTTAAGCACTGATGAGCCGAAGGCGAAACGCGAAGATATCGAAACTAAATATGTACTTTACGTACAAACCAAAAAACCCCTAAATGATCATAACGTTGTTCCTCACCAATATCCAGTTTGCAGGTTCCGTCGCCGCTTTAAGGTCTGAGGACAGAGGGTCAGGTGTTGAGTTTTAAATCGACCACGTGGCTCGCTCAATTTCCTTTGCGCATCGTAATTCTCTTGTACTCTCGCGTATATGAGCAAACTGTACCGGGTTACCAGCATACATGTTATTATTTTGATGAAAAATTTTATCACATAAACCTGAACATTACATAGATTCCAATGAACAATGAAAAAATATTCAACTTTCACAAAGATTGAATGCGAAACAAAAAACGTGTTTATATACAATGAAACGTCTGTGTGTTTGGCAGCCTTGTCGAGCCAATTTTATTTCTCTCTCCTTTTTCAGAATGCTATCAGGAAACCAAAGCGAAAAAAATGGCGGATGCATTGAAACTGACTTTGTATCACAGAAAAATACAAGACTTTATTTTTATCGAGATAACATATATGTTTTTATGTACTAATCGCATCTAAACTAAATTATCTAGACTTTGTCACGGTAGATTTATGATACAAGCCTTCAAAGCCGAGATATTCGATGAACAAGAAGAGGTATGCATTTCCGAGCGTTCTAATTTTCAGCAGTTCTTCAGTCAGAAAAAAGTACAACACGACCGCTAAACTCAATCAATCATTCTGAAAATTTCACAGAATATTCTCAACTAAATTTCGAAGAGATTGTCAGGTGGGTTTTTCTATATTCTGCACCGTTTCCAAGAAAATATAATTTGAAACGGGAGAATAGCAAAAAACCTACCACTTTACGGTACTGTCCTCAGCCCTTACGGTAGAGCATAGATAGAGGTGATCTACGGAATAGAGAAGGTTTGTTGGCACGGTATTTTTAGGTGCTGATGATAGGGATTTATTCAATGTATCAATTCGAAGTTTCAAGAATTGTTTAGTATATGTTTTGGTTTTGCTATGCTAATTGCAGTTTAAACCTTCTAGTGAATCACGATCGTCTTCTCCATATAGTTCATTGGCGCATTTTTTCTGAACTATGTGACATGGCATGAATTGGCATTGCAACTAATTGGATATATCACCTATTCAATTTAAAAAATAGTAATTTTCAGTTGTAGACATGATAACTGATGTAGAAGTCACAATTTACAATGATAATTTATGCATTTTAAATCCGATCGATACATGCGAATTAAAAAAAAGGTAGTAATTTCTGGTAATGAATTGATCGTGCATTGCAGAAACAGCGTAGCACGATTCATTTTAGGTAGGCATGAAAATTTGAAAATTTTCTTTACAACATGTAGAGTTTAATTCCAATCGAGCTAGGAGCGAGAACTAAAAAAATTCTGAACAATGTGTGTGCGTGTCAGTTTTATTATGTTGTTTTCGCTTGAGAAAACTGAAACTGACCCAGGGTAGTTTCATAAAACAAACACTTTTCACGGAACTGTGTTGGTTTCGCGCTATGCAACAGGAATATAAAAACCAGCTTCGAAATTTACTCGATTTTCAGTTCAACAACGTTGAAACAAGGTTCGAAACTAGCTTCAAACAAACGGTTTGGCATCAAGCAAAAACGACATTAGTGAAGGTTGAATGAAAAAGTCGTGTTCTTCGCTTCAAGCAGTTTGAAAAATGGAGGATTCTGATATTAGTGTCATTAAGATGCTTGCTGTCACATTGGCTTAATTTTTCTATAACGGCAATGGAAACAGTGTTTCAAAAGAACGTAGTAGAACGTTTTCTATTTTGGTCAAGCTCAATCGATATAAAAAACCCTTACTGCCGGAACGAATGAAACAAAGAGCAATAAGACGAACTCTAATTTAGAAAATTTTATTAACAGACTTCATCACCGGGGGGTCACTGCTAAGGTATACAATCGCTGTTGACTTCAAGCCGTATAACATTCGATCTTCGATACAAGAACTTTCCTTGCAGAGCAGAAACATCTCGATCTAAAACAAGTGCATTTACTTCAACTGAACAAAATCAATAACGTAGTACGCATTCAATTCTGAAAGCAATTGAAATACCCAACTGAATCGCAATTGAAATAATCCAACTGAATCGCGGGATACTTACGACAATCAGTTGGCAACATGTCAATATTGTCAGAATGCTGTTCATTTTGGTGAGTCCTGTGAGAAATGGGACAAGACAAAATGTACACGAAAAATGCATCAAGCATTCCTAGCACTTTGCAGAAAAAAATTAACAAGACTCATCAAGTAAACCTTCACTTGTGACTAATGCACAGCAGATTACGTCTGTCACAGTTAATCAATCATGAATCAATAGACGAGGGAGTGAATAATTGCATATATTAATTGAATAACGAATGCTACCCTCGAATAATTTTTTTTCAAAGAACTTGCCCATCTCTGGCGTAGAAGCTTTTTTCGGGTCGTTTTCAATGAATAAACTCACTGCTATTAAATCACGACTCTTGACAAAACGAAGCAAAGTACCGTTATGTTTTTCACAAAGTTTGCATGACTTTAATATACCTTAATCTTGGCAATTAGATCGTTAAGTTCCTTCTTCAATGCTGTTACTTCGGCATCATCTTTTGGGGCCATAGTTGTAGTTCACTGGTTCTAGTAGTTCTAGTAGGATATATTTACCAGCGGGCTTGAAAAAATCACTAACTATTGTTTTCAACCTTCTTTTCTTCAGCTTTCAGCAGGGTACACGTTTTATCTTGATGTTAAATTATAAAACGACCGAACACGGTGTACGACGCAAACAGACTGATCGATTCATCACTTGCCTAAGAAGTGGGCACTTCTTTAGACCGACTAATTCAATTTTCTCCTTAAGGGAATGCGGGGTAGAATCCCATGTGAAATACGTTGAATGTCCTGTATAGGAAAATACGCCAAGTGTCGCTTAGTAATTTTTGCGTAGGTCTTACTAAAGTAACTCTCTTGAAACTTGGAAGTGACCAGTGCAAGTTGATCATATTGAAATAATCTGCTTTGAATGAGTTGTTTGATTAATATTGATATATTCTCTATACTTACTTTCAATCATACAGGTGTTCGTGTTGCGTCATTTACATGCCTCGATTGAACAATATCAGAGGATTATGTCTCGCACCGTGGTTTACATTATCGATGTTTCCTTACGGAACACTTGACAGGCTTCGCCGATGCACCCGTGAAATCGGTACAATCAGACGTCAAGAATTGGCGTCGAGTACATATAAAATGTACGCACTCATCAGTAGAATTTTCGCTTACTTGCTGTCCGAAATCAGTAACATTTTTGACATAAACTTACTTTTAATCAGATAAGTTTTTGGGATTTCGAATGCAGAAAAAAAAGGTTTAAATTAAAAATGTTATTCATGCGATTTTTATTAAAAACATCGGGTTGCTTTTTCTACGGAAATCAGTCAAACGAAGAGCGTATGCATAAGTGTATATAATAACTCTTTACTGAAATGGCACATTAATAGCGAATATTAAACTAAGCACTAAATCTCCTAAATATATGAGATTCGTTTCACAAATCAATAATGACTCGATTTTAAAAACTATGTCATTGGTGACAGAACTAACTGAGCATTCGAGATGTTATTGCTTTTCCGATATGATTTCGATATGTCACTGTCAGCAACGGTAAGCTTCCTTCGGTCGTTCATCCGAACACTTTAAGGATCTATAAATGAAATCATAATATACCGAGTTCCATTCGTAGTTGTAAGTCCCTCGTGGAAGTGTGTTAGCCGGCCGGGGTGCATAAGCATCCACCCTTTGCGTGTATCCTTTACTGAACAGTTATATCTGAAAGTAAAGAAATTCAGATTGAAATGTCTTTAATAGCAACATTAACTAGTCAGAATTACCTCAAAAATTTACATCCACCCCCTTCGTAATCAATTCCAGCATTGTTCAAAGCTATATTGATGGTGTATGTAGAGGAATCGTGGTGTGGCCGTAGCGATGGCTGTTCGTCTGGTTTGTAGCGTACGACAAAGTTCATTAGCGATCGCGGAGGCTAGAATTATTTTGTTGACATCATTTAACTGCACAAAATATCAGTAACTTCAAATACTTACATCATGAAAGTAACCAATAAACACTTTCTCTTGCAACGGCCTTACGTATAGTTGTAGAAATTTCAACCAAACTTGTTCCAGACCGACTTGATTCATGTGAATGTCTCTGGTTGGAACAGCTTCGTAACCACCTTGTAATCGTTTGTCATTATTAGTACCATCAGACCACTGCCCAAAATTTTCAACGATATCCTTTAAGTGATCACAAAACGTTTCCGATCCCACCGCGAACCAATATACATCCGGACAGGGTTGGTGCGGTACAAAATCATCCTTTAGCTGTTTGTAGTATTCTTTTGAAATATACTTTTGTTCCCAGTCATATTTGTTGTTGAATAATTGGTAGAAATCCGGATGGGTTCGGTTTGAGTCATAGTATTCTGCATCGATCAAATGGCCGAAATTTTTAGTGTTAACTATATGCATAAACACTCCTTTACTACGCATATGCCAACAAAACGCCATGTCCGGATCGGTATTAGGAAGCTCGTAGTTGACATCAGGAAGAACTGCAGCTTTAACAAGGTAAACAGTAGATATGTAGGGAACATTCCATATTCCAATAACCTTCTGTCCTACGATATCGATGTAATCAGTAGAACGTGCATAGAATCCTTGAGCACTCAGGGCCCCCCAGAAATTGCTCCAAACTTTTTCTGGACGATTGATCATAGGACTGACAATATTTCTATTGAGGGTAATAAGTTTTCGAAGAGTATCCGGCAGGTCAATGTGTCCATCAGAATCAACGACGAATAAGTAGTCACACTTTCTCTTGAGGCATTGGTGTGCCGCTAGTGACCTTCCAGATAGTTCTTCAAAATCTTCATTATAGTCAACCATTCGGAACGATTGATACTTATCTTTGTAACTGGCTATAAAACGATCAATTGAGGCTTTGTGGTACAGGACGTTATTGTGTATAAAAAGATGCATCTTTGACATTGGATAATTGAGATTGGCAATTTTGTCAAACCAATCATCTATGAATGGTGTTGCTTTTTCTATAAATAGAGCCAGCATCACCGTGGGAAGATTTTCTTCATCTAACTGCAGCAAATTTTCGGTAACTGTTTTGCACTCCCCGTCAATAAATGCACCCGCAAGATAATTAGCAAATCCGTTCAAAGTAAGCTTACTTGGTCCATTGCCGTGAAGTACTAGAGGTACCGTTGAGTATTCTGTATTTTTCAAATACACTTCTTTATTGTCTGCGTTCAATGCTAAAATAACTTGTTCTTCCACGCCGTTTAGGTTCTGGAACAACAAAGCAGTATGGTCTAATTTTATATTCAGGTCCTCTCTAATTTGTTTATTTAGGTAAACTTTCGTGTAGTATAACTGATCATCATCCGTATCCTTTACTGGAGTTTTCAGCATTTGATATACCTTGGATGCGTACCCGATAAACATTCCTGAATTAAGAAATCTAGTACCTCTACCTTCTAGTTTCGGATACTTGCTTTTTAACTCTTCGTCTGGCCAGCAGTATCCTTCAGACCCAAACAAAACTGAGGCTTCCAAAGTTTTAAATGTTTCCACAATCTTCTCTATTGATGCTAGAAATAGCACATCATAGCTATCCGTGAAGAGTACTATCCGATCATCTTCCATCTTGTATGGTTTCAGAGCATCCCGAAACAGGTTGATTTTGTAACCACCACCAAGCCGCTTCATATCGCCACCAAGCCATTGCTTTCCTAGACCAAGTGTCGTTACCTGAGAAACATAAAAGCATAAACGATAAAAATATGAAATTAGGGCTGATCGCCTACCTCGATTCCATAGTGATTCGCTGATCGAATGTATCGCTTATACCCTTCAGTTTCGTTGCTAGCAACTGTGAACACTAGAGGTTTTTTATCTAAAAGAAATAAAAACATGAACTTATTCTTGAATTCCGAACAAAATGTAACTTATCGACGAAGATTTATTCAATATAGTTTATCGATTATTATAGATTTTGTTTTCTTTTTCATTGAGATAATTTTGACACGCGAAGAAAAAGGTACGTCTTGTCGGTTACGTCACATGTACCATTACATCTCCGAAACCAGAAGTGACAACCACTTGGTCTTTGAATTTGATCAATGCACAATTAGTAACTTTCAAACGATCCTAAGCTCGTTGAAATCGGGTTTGCCATTTCCAAGAAAATCGAGCGGCGAACAAAAGGTGCATTTTGCCGTTGAAGTCACTTATGCCATATATCTGGAAAACGAGCAGTAACCGTCATTTGAAATTCGAGCTTGAAAAATTAATAAATAACAGCTTCCAAACAAGCCCGAGCTTTTTACACACGGTTCAATCATAACCGAAAAAATTGAGCGGTAAGAAAAAGCTTTGAAAATCACTCTCACATATACACACAATCAAAAGCAGAATATTTCCGATCTCGTCGAGCTGAGTCGAATGATATACAATGCTATGGGTTTGCAAGGTTCCGGTCCAGAGACGGTTTTCCTGCAATTCTAAATCTTTTCTATAGAGAGACGCAATCAAATATGCTTTATACAAAAGTGGCTTCCCAAAATGAATCAAGAACAAATTTCAATTCCAAATTGAAACCTAACTGCTTCTACGCATCATTCCTATAAAAATACATAATCAAATCAGCGCTAACACATGATCTCATTTTTGTTTCTAGAAGTTCCAAACTGCAGATCGTGCAGCGATTTTCTGTAACATTGTTTATGTGAGAGATTCAACACATGGCAGCGATGGCAGTCGAAAAAATGCGTATACGTGATTTCTACTGCAATAAGTATTATTTGTATAAGGGAAACATGAGAAATGAGCCAAAGAACAGAGGAAAACTTATGTTTATTCCACAACCACGGCACGAATGAAAGAACGCGAGCGCATGGTAGATGGTTACGAATCATCTTATCAAATGTTCTCATCTGAAAATGGTGGCACTTCCACGTTTCAAAACGAAATTGGACAGAATGATGCTGTTAGTTTAACGCAGAATGTTACAGCTACAGTAAAAATAATATACCAGATGTAATTTGAAACCTATCGCCAACATACCTTCACCGACGCATCGACGACATAGAGCGATTATTAATACTATTACGAATTGCACCACAACCGTTCTGCACGACATTCTAAAGTAATTGCGCTTGGCGTTGCAGCATTGAAACTCAACAAAAAGTTACAAACTTTAAATATGCAATCGAAATTTAAACGCTTTCAATGACTTCCGCTTCACTTATTACCTTCACCTAGCACTACACACTACAATGGACTAAAATATCCAAAGCAAATCAAAATTGCGACCGCAGATGTCGACGTCTGGAATAGCAATTAAACGAGTTGCTAGTACAGCAGTAATATAGCGTACGCGACAGAATTACTCGACTCGGGCATATTTACCATATGTTATAAAGAAAGTGAGAACAACAACAGATTAAATAAGAGAGCGGTGCGAAACAGCACGATGATTAAATGCATAAGATGCGTTTATTTTGGAACGCTTTGGAATGATTTGTGTCATTCGGATTCATTTTCAGTATCGTTCCTTACAGCACGCGATTGTAAGCAATGTGGTATGCAAGGAATAGCGCGACAAATGTGAGAGCGGTAGATTGCATGATAACCGGATATGATGTTTTTTATTCGAATGCGATTTGGTAATTGTATCGTTTATTGTGCTTTAATATAAGAAAATTATAAAAAATGCCATCATATCATTTACTTAATTTCAAATTCGAACATTTTTTAAAGTAGTTACAAAAGTAATGTTAGGGTAAACTCAGATATTAGAATTGAAAATTAACTATTTATCATGTAGCACAAATAGAAGGCAAGCAGAAAAATTATGGTATGGATGTAGAGTAAAACTTTCTCACCACATGTCATGAGAAGTGTTCATGTGCTACTTTTGCAAGAGATCGATTCAAAATGTACTATGATTATATTGCTTCGGAATTGGATTGTAAAGCAATGGAAAGTATGTTTTATGTGTGAGTTGAATTTCCGAGACTCTGTGATCGACTCGACGAACTGAGTCGAGTGATATATAATACCCGGCCTTCGGTTTTCACAATGATAGCATGGTAGGTTATGATATTTTTGAGAACGGCAAAAATATGAATCTAATATTTTTCCATGGGGTAACAAATACACGAAATTTTGAGGAATCGTGTACTACAACTGATCCGTGTCCTCTATTAGTGATTTTAGCTTTTGAAAGATGTAATACCTTTACCTCCCAGTTTTAGATACTTGTTTTTCAATTCTACGTCTGGCCAGCAGTACCCTTCGGAACCAAACAAAACTGAGACTTCAAATGTCTTGAATGCTTTCACGATCTTCTCAATTGCCGATAGAAATAGCACATCATAATTATCCGCGAAGAGCACTATCCAATCATCATCCATCCGTATGGTTTCAAGGCATCCCGAAACAGTATTTTGTATCCGTCGATTTCATGTTGACATCGGGAATATTAATTTAACGACTTGCTATTACAGCAGTAATAGCACACTATAGGGTAACAGAGGAATTTTGGCCCACTTTAGGATTGATTTTATTTTGGCCCACTTTGTGAAAATATCCACCAAATGTTGTAATATATTCGAAAAACTCTTTCGCAATAGGTTATTTAATGTGATTAGCTTCAAATGGATGCATCATGGGTTACTTAACATCGAATAAATCCATAAAGTTTGTTAGGTGGGCCAAAATATATGAAGTGGACAAAATACCTCTGTTACCCTACCGTGCCGTATCCGGAACCGACCCGACCGATCCATAATACGCGTCGAATTTGTTTTAATGGAATTCCTTGTAAGTATTTTTTTCACTACATAGTACTGTTTGACAGTGTTTGCATCGAGACACACCCGAAGCACGGTTTAAGATCAAACATGCATTCGTTTGTGTTGACAATGTGTTTGGAAAGAACTAAGAATATTTGGCTGAATCGGTGCCAAAATATTCTGTTTTGAGCATCCTATCAAATCTAAAATATAGGTGAAAGTTTAGAAATATATAATAATAACATTTTCTCAGATAGAGCAAGGATGTGAATATATATAACGGAAAGGTGAGACGTGACAGAGGGTCATTTAAGCAAGCAGAAATCTTTTAGTAATTTAACTTTTAGCTTCTACCAGAGGAGTCGGGCTTAGGCATCTGATCAATGCGAATCACCCGAGTCTCTGGTATGTGGGAAAGTAGTGATAATGGTCTTTTACTATTTACTATCCGAACCGGCAAAAAGAAAAGTTACCATAAGTTGACACTTTCTACTTGCGACGGCATTCGTATACACAATGAGTTCTTCACTGCATGGATGTTTTTTTCCTCATTCTCTATATGGCTAGCTGAACATCGGAACAGCATGTTGGCTGTTTAGCCTAGGTTGTAAGCCCAAGTAACAATTTTTGCTAGGATAATCTATTTGTGACTAGTTTGCAACTAGAAATTTGAGTGATGTGATGTGATGTGATGTGATGTGATGTGATGTGTGATGTGAAGTGAAGCCACCAAGGACTTGCCAGTGGATGCGGGTAGACTTACAGTAGCCCCGATATGACTCATCCATTCACCTTCTTACTATACTGCTCATACTTGCATATCAGTCCCATTTGGAAAATCGGCATGTCTAGAAAAAGACGATTAAAATTTTATTTTAATTATTATGAAATTATTGAAATTTGCACTGAATGGGACTGATATGCGAGTATTTTGCATATGGGACAGACATGAGTTGAAATTTTTTTCACATTTTACTGAACAAACCCTCAACTTTTATTGCAATTTCTAAGAGTAAAATGTTGATGAAAATCGATATGGGACTGATATGCGAGTATGGGCAGTATAGCTGTTACCCAAAAGCGAACAAAAAGGGTTGGGCGGATATGTAAGTAGAGTCACTTACTCGCATTCCGCGGGAATAAAAGATGCTCTTCCAACCATAATATCCAGTGCATAGATGAAGCATATCGCTATACATGCTTGAACCCGCCTGATGGTTTGTTTGAGAAGGGCGCGTCAGACTTATTTCAAACCTTCAGAAGGAAACAAGTTTCCTTCAAGTGACTTGGGCTGGCTATCCACAATCCTTCGTCTAGTCATCAATTCGTCCGATGCCCTGATGCTCCCTCCCCTTCACGCCCCCGTGCAAAATGTTTTATATTGATAAATACAATGAAACATAGTGTAATAAAATTAATATAACATAAAATGATATAATAGATTACAAAATAATATAATATAATATATTTTAATTTAATATAATATAATACAATGTTATACAATATAATATAATATAATATATTATAATATATTATATAAAATAACAGTTAATGTAGTGTCAGTTACGCTCTTCTATCTTCGCAATACTGCCGGAAGTAAAATATTTCTCTTCTAATAACAATAGTAATATCCACATCTATAAAAATAATATATGTTATTATTATTATTGATGACAAATTAATAATAATAACAATAAATATAATAATGAAAATAATAATAAAAAACAATATAATATAGTACGATTAATTATATAATAAATAATAGAATGAATAAAATGATATGTTGCGATATGCTATGATATTATATTGCTTGAATTTATATGTCATTTCTCATCCTCTCATTCTGCCATCAACGCATTCCATCGACCAATTGTCACCACAGACACACGTGTAGGCATGAAACAGGAACCAGTGAGGACCAAGCTCACCTTGTGACGGCCTTGATATTTAGTTAAAAGTTGCTTTAAAAATGATAACTTATAAGAAAAACAAATTTATATTTTGCGCAGAGGAACGTAGTACTACTCATAATAAACCCTATAATATAATATAATATAATATAATATATGTAATATAATATAATACAACATAATGCAATACAATATAACATAATATAATAGAATACAATATAATATAATATAATATAATATAATATAATATAATATAATATAATATAATATAATACAATATAATATGATATAATGCAATGCAGTATAATACCATACAACATAGTATATAATAACATAAAATAGTGTAAGACGATAATATATGAAATAATATGCTATGATACAATATAACAGTTAATGTCGCATTGTAAGTTACGCTCTTCTAATAATACTAATAATAATAATAATAATAAGAATAATAATAATAATAATAATAATAATAATAATAATAATAATAATAATAATAATAATAATAATAATAATAATAATAATAATAATAATATTAATAATAACAATAATAATAATAATAATAATAATAATAATAATAATAATAATATATGATGTAATAAACAACAGAATTATATGTTGTAATATACTATGATAAACACTGCACTTGTAGGCTTCAACCTACAAGCCATTTCGCACCCTCTCATTCTGCTACTAACGCAGAAGGCGATAGCACCCAGTCGACGCCGTTATATTGACCTAATGTCATCATAGACGCTCGGGGAGGCATGAGAGGACTTAGTTATCTCACCATTTGACGACCTGCAACTAGAAATTTGAGTGATTGTTACTAACATCTAACCACTTGCGTTTACAAGTAAACTAGATGAAACTTATTCACCATCGACAATACAAGCATTGAATGAACCTAGAATACTTCTCTATAAGCAATAAAAAGTCAGTGGAGTACTTGAAATCACAAACTTAATACAAGGTACAAATTTCACAAAAATTTTAAAACTGTCGAGCGGAATTCGATTTTAATTGACTGTTTTTTATGCGCCTTTCATCAATATCTGTTAATGAAGATATGAAAAATAAACAACGAAATAACCCTATGTTCAGAAATCTCAAAATGAATACAAGTAGAGTTATTTCTCATTATTTTGAATTCATATATCAAGAGAATCATATTATCATCACAATCTATATTCAATCCCTATATTGTTTTCTTCGTGTTTTCGATAGTGCATATAGATCACAAATGACTATTCTGCCCTACATTATTTTCACTAAAAAGTAGTTTTGAAACAAGTTATATTGCGGTTTTATTTATGTTTCATGCACTTCTTGTGACTCCATATTGTGTTTGTCATATTCAAACCAACAAAAGTTTTCTAGGTTGCATTTTTGTTATCATTATGTTGCGAAAACCAACCGATAACTATCTGAATCAATGCAGAAATTGTATGTTATGATCTTGTAAAATCTATGTTATTACTATATCAATTCACAGTTACGATTTACACGTGTTTATAGTGGTTTCGCTTAAACCTTTTTTCAACTTGTACCTAAAAGCATAGCTGTGATTGAAGATATGTTAGAATTGAGTAACTATAACTCACAAATGATAGTTAGTTAGATGTTTATGTTATAAAGAAACACTGCTGTCACCTTATTTAAACCAGTGTAACATAAAAAACTTGTTCGTGCCCTTGTGGCAACATAGTTGGGCTAAGTGGTATAAGAACTAGTTACTGGTTGCTACTATTGAAGTCAAATTAACTTATTTTCAACTAGTATCTAGAAGCATAATTGTGATTAAAGATATGTTTGGATTAACTTATAAACTAAAAATTAATTCAATATGACAAAAGGATGTGGTGTTCAGAAACCTAAATAACTATTTCGTAACTAGTTATTTTATGAAGATACATTGGTGTTACCTTGTTTAAACCAGTATAACATAAAAAACATGTTCGTACTCTTGATGCAACCTAATTTGGACTTTGACTTTGGAGCGCTTCACTTATAGCTACCCGATGGAAATCCATCATGTTAATTTTTTACTTCTTCGGATGGTAGCTTCATTAAACAAACGCTTTCCACGAAACTGTGTCGGGTTCGCACTTAGCAACGGGAGTGTGAGCAAACCCGATATAAGAATCGGGTTCGAAACTGACTGAAACTGGGTTAGGTTTAGCAACAAGCGAAAACGACATGACTCTGAATTGTTAAATCGACACGAAAAACATCAATATAAGACCAGATCTCGTCGTTTCGTACATTTATAAGACAAAACTAGAAAATCACATAACTTGGAAAAACCGTATAAAAACACGTAACTATGAAAATTCACAAAAAATATCGCGTAAAAAAACGCATAAAAAGAGACTTGGGTGTACTAATTTATTTTACTTCACCACGATTTTAACCATTAATGGTCATTGCCGACTTGAGTGTATGTGTATTTGGTGATTTGGTGTGTGTTGCTTCGGTTCAAAGACGGTATGAATTTGTAAATTGTTTTACCTTCACTGCAGAAAGGTAACATAATTATTAGAAAATCCGACTTTTGATCGGAACTCTGGAAAACCCTATGTGATATATACCATTCGACTCAGCTCGACGAGATCGGAAAATGTCTGAGTGTGCCTCTTTCAATCATTTTTCTCTCCGCCCAATTTTCTCGAAAATTTCTGAATCGATTTTAACAAACATAGATTCATAAAAGTGACGTACCGACAAAACACATTTTATTTTTCTACACTCAATTTTCTCGGAGATGGTTGAACCGATTTCTAAAAACTTACGCTCATTGGAAAACTATTTTTAATGTTGTGAATCAATTTGAAAGATCAATTGGCCCTCGCATCCGGTCCGGAGATATAATGGTATGAGTGACGTAGCCGATAAAGCGCTTTTTTCATCCCGCTCAACTTTCTTGAAGATGGCTAAACCGATTGTAATACACTTTGGGCTCGTTTAAAATATGCTTTTGGACTGTAAATCGAAGATCAATCGGCTGTCACATCCGGTTTTCGGATATATAATGGTATAAGTGACGTAACCAACAAATCGCATTTTATCCTAACCGCACATTTTTTCAGATAGCGACCTATGATCAAGCTTAAATGTATTATTCCCAATACTGTTGGTTTCGAGAATGTGGCCGGATATGCAACGTAAGCGTTGAAGCCCGCTTACGCGAACTAACCGAATCGATCTAAATGAATTCGTGTCGCAAGTTATCAGCCAAAATTCATGTCACAAATTATAACATAACCATAACCTTAAATACAGATTAATTTGTTATTAAACAAACAATTTCTTCAAGAAAGTATATGCTCCTATTTTCAGACTTTTGTTGAGCACGACGCCAATCACTGTTACCATATTCAACGAATTTTTCGCTGATGACAGGGTTTTTAGCATTTCAGATGCTAAAAGGAATATTTTTTTGTGGAAATCCAGTTTTCAAATTAGCAACTATGATCAATCACAATCACATAGTTGCAATCAAATTTCAGTGCACAGAACAACTGCTTCGACCATTCGATTTTACGACAAATGACCTATAATGCCTTTGCCATACTTTCTAAGCCACCATTTATCGTTCGAAAATGATGTATCGAATTAATATTTGAGTATCGGAATTCAATTATGTTATCATTGTTTATTGTTAAAATTCTTTATTCGATTGGCAAACACTAAACTGAGCCACAGCTTCGGTACTCAATGTTTTTATCAGTCGGAGTAATCGGTTTTGCTCTTTTCCAAATCAATTCAACCGTTTATTCATTAGACAGCACTCTTAATTAGATAATGACTTTCGGTTATAGTAAATCAACCGCTGAATGATTGCGATCCAGCGTTGGCCGCCGATCCGCTAAATCCTCCGTGACCGAAACCTCCGGGTCCGAAACCTCCTCCCTGAGTGAAACTCTGCGCTCCGGCGTTGGCAGCAGATCCAGATCCTCCGAAACCGCCACCATAGGGAGAGAATCCACCTCCCTGGGTGAACGATTGTGATCCAGCGCTAGCTGCCGATCCGGACAATCCACCACCAAAACCGCCATGTCCGAAACCGCCACCACCCTGGTTGAATGACTGAGCACCAGCGTTTGCTGCCGATCCGGAAGCACCAAAACCGAATTGTGGTGCACAGCTGGCAGCTGCGACTAAACTAACCAGCACCAAGCAAGCGAAGGACTTCATTTCTATTTTCGAAAATTACGTTACTTTCAATATTGAGTAGAGTTGAACTGATTCTGATGCTTCGGTCTGAAAATTGCCAATCTTTTATACTGGTCCACGCGTTTAAGTCAACCATAGATTTTTATTAAGTGTGAGTTTATTCTTATCGTTTTCACCGGTCTTCGAGCGTCATCGTTGTTTTGTATTAAGTGTTCCTTTCTTACTTCATCCTAAGCGGTTTAACGAGTTCCGCGCAGTAATAATTTACCACCGAAGAGATAATCCTCCTGTAACTTGTAACCTTGTTTTATTGTAACAGAATCAGGATTTCAACATGCCAGTCTGTAACTGGATTTATGCGAGAATGCATTGGTCTAGGGAATTCCCGTCTTACAGATGGACAAACATAAACGATTCAGAGTTTACCAATTAGCGGTGGTTATCCCACAGGTGATTTCGAATTCTTGTTCTATAACTTATTGATTTGTTTTGATAGCTGTCGTTACCAACGCTGCTAGGTATACCTAGGTATCAGTATTAATACAGATTTTTACACTCAATAACGATAATCTCGAGTTGGCTACTCAATGTGTAGGGTACTGATTTTACAAGCCAGTTATCATATGTTCGGGCCCGACCTGGAATGTAATACTAGGACTTCGCTTTGTTTTCAGATATACAAAAAAAAACTCTAAAAATACCGATATGTTCTTCCATAAATATTGATTCTAGTTTAAAATAATGTGACCAGATTCCAATTCGTAGGCGATTTTTTACATACAGGACAATTTCATGGCTAAAGCTACGAATCTTCTAAGAATCTTTTGTTACGTTGAGGCTGATTGTATGACACCAGGAGCCCAAGTAGCAAATGTAACTTATTTAAATTTCAAGATGTTTTACAATTATTCTAGTATTGTTATTAATGTTAGATATGTTTAGAAATATGTTTAAGCATATTTAAATTGGCTGTGCAACTTATCACTGTTAAGTTTCACAATACTACCTAAAAATCATTGTAGAACAACTTTGAGTACATCTGAAACAATTGTGCACCAAATCACCAACTTATCCTCGTTGCTCTAGTACATTTCTCATATTTTCTTAATCTGAAGCTCTTCAGAACTCTTTCTTCTCTTATATATAAAACACCAATATGAATGCTATTCAAAAAACTAAAATCCGTAGAACAACAACCGACAGACTTGCGGACGGTGAGCTCGCATTAGGTTTATCATTTGACCATAAAACGGAAACCCAACCGAGGAGAAATGTATTTACATATAATAGGGTTGTTTAGTTTTTCTAGATATCTCATTCATCTTCAATAACTGTTAGATACAGCACGTATCGACAAATGGATCATACATTTATTGTGTGGTATTGCAAGAGCTATAAATTGAATGGGAACCCCTATTCAAAACTGGATTCTAGCTTGCTGAGTTTTTTCTCCTGTTATGTGATAGCATGTTTCAGATTGGAGGACATCGCCTGTTCTTAGCACAAGTTTCCAAAAACAACTTATGCGGGGTGGTGGAAAGAAGCATCAGTGCCACTGGGCGAGTTATCTTCTCGCGCTGGATGATGCCATCAGAAAGAGTAATAAAACGAAACTTTGCAGATATATAAATATGAGCATCCACTTCTCGTCGGAGATCATTGTCAATCCGGATTTTCTTGAGACCTGTATCGTTTTGTAGATCACAAAATGAAATCGTTTGTCTGTGTTCTAGCGTTGGCATCATCATTGGTCGTGGCCAGCTGTGCCCCGTATGGTAATTACCTTCTGATTTAAAAAAAAAGTTTGAATAACACTTGATGCTTGCAGTAATTTTCCTTGAGGAAGCTCCATTGAGAGTGGTTCGTTCGGCAGATGTTGGAATAGGAGGAGCATCAGGAAGCGCAGCCAATGCTGGTGCACAGTCATTCAATCAAGGAGGTGGCTTCCCAGGATTTGGAGGACATTTCGGAGGTCTTTCAGGATCGGCTGCTAATGCTGGTTCTCAATCGTTTACCCAAGGCGGTGGATTTCCGGGTGGTTTCGGTGGTGGCTTGAGTGGAAGTGCCGCCAATGCCGGTAGTCAAACGTTTTCGCAAGGAGGTTTCGGTGGCGGACTGAGTGGTAGTGCTGCTAATGCTGGAACGCAGTCATTCACGCAAGGCGGTGGATTCCCAGGTGGTTTCGGAGGATTCTCAGGATCAGCAGCTAATGCAGCATCACAGTCGTTCACCCAAGGAGGACTTGGTGGTGGCGCAAGTGGCAGTGCGGCAAATGCTGGAACCCAAACATTCTCATCCGGCGGACTTGGTGGTGGATTATCTGGAAGTGCAGCCAACGCGGGCTCCCAATCGTTCACGCAAGGAGGCGGTCTGCCGATTGGAGTTCATTGAGCATTGAATGGCACTGAGTGGAAGCTGCCCAAACTGGTTTTGTCGGATATTCAATTGAATGATGTTGAACTGATTTAAAAATGGTATTTTCTTCCATTATTAAAATACGAAGGCTGAAATGATCTAAATTCGATTCTGATCTAGCCTATGTGTATGCTTTGTTGAAAGTTGTATAATTGAACTAATTGTGATGATAGCTTCAATAAAGTGTATGTTTGATTGAGTTGATATTTATGAAATTGAACACTGTTTTACTATAATATGTTCATGCATTGATAAGATTGTTTTAATATCTTGGAAAGGTATCGACACATATAAATTCGTCATCGAAATTTGGAATCGGTGGAGCTCTTTATCTTAGTAAAACAAAGAAATAAAAAGAGCAAAACTGTTATTGCATTCGTTTTCGTGAGGTTTGTTCTCCATATTCCATACTAGGGGATACTTCGACTGCCAAAATGCGAAAATTTCGTATTCCGAATGTTTTTCAAACTAGTGAGAACTGAGAGTAGTAAAAAGGTGTTGATAAAACTATAAGCAAAACAGCAAAAGGGTACATAATTTGTACATGGAGCATTAAAGTAAACAATTCGAAAAAATGTTGATTCATTGAAAATCTCAATAAGTCTCGAAATTCTATCAACGATCCTTGTACCCTTCAGGAAGTTCTCAAAAAAAAAATCTAAACCCGGAATATTTAACCCAGTTTACAGTATTATCGATATAAGTTTTATCCTGCCTCCAAACAGTTCTTGCGTAAGAAGGTTCAGATGTTAAAATACATATACCTAAATTCAATACCTCAAGACTTCACCAAAACACCAACTAAAATTAACCTTCGATTTGGTTTGTGTGCTAACACAGTTGTACATTTATGACAGTTTATGTCATTACATTGAATTGAGCTTTCTTTTTGTCGGTTCAAGACCAGGGCAAAATTGGATAGGTGAATAAAACAAGCTAACTGACGGGGTCCAGGGGAACTAGTTCCGGGTCGAATGAAGGAATTCAACTTTAATCATTATAAAACCTCATTTATATTTGATGAGCGCCATGAAAACGACTGAAAATCATCAAACAATTCATTTTGGTGGTTTGTTTTCTTTTATATAACGTTTGCTTAGAACGAATATACGAATTTCTAAAAAAAATACTTTGGTCTAGGTTTATTAGCTTAGTCATATAGAAAGGAGATGCAATCACTTAAAAGTTTGACAAATGGAAATTGGTCCGAGCATCATTCGACAATGTTCGTCCAGGAGTGCAGTTTATGTATGTGTGATAGTGTGCATGTGTCAAAATCTCAAGATAATTGAAAGAATGCGAAAAAAATTATACCATGTTCGAATGGATCTTCTGTTGGTTTCAACCTTTCGTAAGACATAATCCTGCTCGCCTAAAATAGAGGTACACTGCTTCACTAATTTCCTGTTACTGAATAAAATTAGATTACACACATTGGATGCATTTGAAGATTTGCGGACGTTTGAAAATTTGTCCAATAAACTGTTAATCTTTTCATGAAAACAATTTTTTTCACCAATATCGTCTTCTAATGTATTCAAATAATGTTACTTTGGTTGCTTTTTATGTTAAAATTTGATTATATGACAGATGATTTTACAAAATAAACTAAATTTTTCGATAATAGAGGTATTTTGGAATCTCTGTGATACGTCTAACTACGTTTGGTAAAGAGTGGCGTTTCAGGATTTCGTGATATGTTCACATATATTTACGCAACTAATTTGAGCTTTTTTCGGGGACAACGATTTATCACATTCAGTTTCCGTTACAAGTGTTATCGGTGTCATGATGTTGTTTAATAAGTTAATGTGTGTGTAACTGATTCGAACTAACTTGTGCCAATCAAGTAAATTACATATACACAACAGCTAGCTAAATTTACGCATATTCCTTATACTCAAACTGGGCAGTATCCGGGGTCTAGCCATTAATTATCACTTGCTGATTGGACATTCAACCGCTAAACGATTGTGCACCAGCATTGGCAGCGGATCCACTGAATCCACCGAATCCAGGGAAACCACCACCACTCGAGAAACTCTGGGCACCAGCATTTGCAGAGCTACCACTGAATCCTATTAAAATTTTTAGAAGAAACCATTCAACTGTTAGCTTGAATCTAAGGCTTTGATAAAATGATGAAACCTACCAGGGAATCCTCCAAAGCCACCGCCCGAGGAGAAGGATTGGGAAGCGGCATTCGCCGCACTACCAGAGAACCCGCCTCCAAATCCTCCGAATCCCTGATTAAAACTTTGAGCTCCAGCGTTTGCAGCACTAGCTCCGAATTGAGCAGCTCGGGCAACTCGAGTTACTGGTACTTCCATTGGGATTAAATAGGCGACTGTAATTTGAAAAACCAAATTTCCACATTAGTTCGGTAAAGTTTCTATCACTTGTTTTTCTCACTTCCGATCGTGCATTTAACGAACAAAACACACTTACTCTGATATGGAGCGCTACTGGCAACCGCCAGCACGCTAATTAGAACAGCAACAGCGAATGCAATCTTCATCGTATTTTTCGTTTGGTTCGATTTCGAACTAAAAACTGGTCTTGACACTATCAGCTTCGCGGTTGACAATGATATCAGAGCATCTCGCGACAGACTGCTTTATATATCCGGAGATGTAAATGCCCGAATCAACACCTGATGATGCGTAAACTAAGACAGTATACCTGTTTTCCTGCAGCAACCGGAGTCGCGTATGTGTAGTGTGTTGATTTTGGATACCAAATTAAAACTTCAGTCTCCCCTTCATAGCCTGGTGCATACACACAATTTTTTATGTCTCCCGAGGGGACTTTTTCTGTTCGGTAGGGTCTGGGTGGCGATCCCACGGTAAAGAGTTAATGCAACCTACTACATGCATTCACTGACATCTTAGTTTTGTTTGCACATTGAGAAAGCTGAATTACTATATAACTATTTAAAAAAAACAAGAAGATATAGTTTGATGAAACATGGAGTTTTATAGTATTATCGAGTATTAGAACGTATGGTAATTTTAATTCTGAAGGCGTCGAAATAATTTCGGTTCTAAGAATACCCATGTAATTCTAATTCAGTAATGGAACATTTTCCGATTCGGTGAAAAGATCGGCAAAGTATCAAAAACAATAACAAAAATGATTTCATACGGCTTATTTTCATATAAAGCTTCATCCTGTTTTCATACACAGGTACTGCACTTTGCATTCGTGCTACATATTCAGCCTAATGTCATCTGTTTCATCAGCTTTCCCAATTCACTTTGTCTTGGGCTTGGTGTTTCGCGAATTGGAACAAAGTGGTCCTTGATGCCATGAAGCTCGTGAGACTTATTTATAACGGTTTTTTAGTAGCGTTCATTTATTTTCTTATTTTGGGCTGGGAAAAGCTTGTGGGAGAAGAGAAGATTATAGTTTTGAATCTCTATCTCTCACAAGCATAAAACCTCAACTTAAACATTTTTTTCGATAATTTCATCTCCCTCAGATTTGCACTCGTAGCTATGCTATAGGTTTCGTTGAAAGTCAAAGAAAATCTAGAACACTTTCAATAGGACTAATAAGATTTTACTTTACTTGAAATGGATGGTTTAGTAGTAAAATAATCTATCAAGGAACAGTCTGCCGTAATGTGAAACTTGAATATACATTTGTAACAAAAGATGAGCAATTTTTACCATATTCGTGTAGTCCTACGTCAAATGCTAAAATAACTCAACCGTAAAAATTCATATTCCATTACCTCAGTAATTTCCTATTGAATCACGAGCACAAATTCGTCTCTTTGGAGAATGCACACTTTGAATATCTTGGCGTGTTTATCTGGTGTTGTATTTCCACACGGATCATTTGCCGATTAGAACACAGAAATATCATTGGTAAATCAAACGATTTTTTCCTGTCTAGCTTAGCAAACCGAGATCAGTTATGAAGAATAAAATAGAATTGGACCAAAATTACTTCCTTGCAGGACACCAGAAGTTATGCAACCATTCACACCTCTGTTTTTACCAATCGATGCATATTGCATACAGTTGCTCAGATAGCTTTCGTTTAATAGTTTCGCTACGCTTCTAAATCTGTAGAACTCGAGATTTTTTTTAGCAAAGTTCTTTTGTTATCTAGCGAGTCGAAGTCAACTTCCATTAGGTGAGTCGTAGACATCAGCAGTTGATGCACTTGAATCTCGACAAATTCCATTTTCATGTGGATAGCATGTGGTAAAACAGTTTGCATAATCCCTTAATCCACTAATGACAATCAGCTTTTCAATTATTTTATCGAGAACCGATAATATTGAGAAATGTCAATTGTTTTTCAATACCAAGGCATCGTCTGATTCGTGCAATTTTCAAACCATGCGGATACTCTTCAGTATCAATAATTTCACATTCAATCATTACCAATGTGGTAAAATAACAGATTTTTGTTTCGAATTTTCGTTTGTTATACTGGAAAAAGATATCAGAGAGTGCATCTTCCTGCTTCAATTCATATCATGCAAACTATATTCATTGAAACCTACGCATTTTCCTTGTTTCGAAATACTAACTTATGAATTTTCTGGAACTATCATGTGGATTCAATGTGATCAGAATTTAAAAAAATTACTTTGCATAAAATTATTATTCGTGAACGCCCATTTCTTTCTGTTGTTTGGATTTAGTCTGTGGACACGCGGCGTCATTTATTTATAATTTAAAAAATCGTATTTGATGAGAAATCAAAAGGAATTCTTTTCGAGTGCTTCCTAACTTAAAGGATTCCCATAAACGTTTAATTAAAGAAGTGTATTTTAACCAATGCAACTTCCAAATTCGAATGGAAGTCAATTCAATAATGATATTTGGCGTTAAACAACAATACCATTTACCGAGTTGGATTTTTACCTGTTTTCACAACGATATTTCGTATCGAAGAATATACATCCGCGTCCGCAGTTGTGCTCTGTGCAATATAACCGATACCAAACCCGAGAGTTTCTCCGATGAGAAAATCCCCAAAAATGAGCCAACTTGATTTTTGTAAAGGGGATTTACTCCACACAAACATTCCGTGGCCTGGTACCCACCTATTACGTCGATCCGTCATTCAGCGCAAATATAAGGTCTACGCACCGGATCAGCCTGTCGGAAGCATCATACCAACGCGACTTGTTATCGTGATCCGTTGATAGGAAATAGCCTTGTAGAATGTGTGGGGTTTTCCCGGGTCATGTTTTAGCACCGCACCACCTCTCATAACAGCTCACCGAAAATGTATGATACCACAGAAAGGTACAATGGTTTGGTTGGCGTCTTGCAGAAGACAGGTTTTTCGTAAAACCAGTTTTGCTTCAATACGTACCGGCAGTCCCTGATGCGTGAAAGATGAACAAACTTGAGAATAGTAGAAATAAACAAACGGAAACCGTAAAGATGAGTGTATCAGTAATCGCTACCCGTGTCCCTACCCTAACCCTAAGCGTCAGTATGTCGAGATGGTCCGCGAGGAAAACGGAAGAGTATTCTTCATTTTCGACTAAATTTTTGTGCTTTGTCTCGGTGTCAGGGTCATTTACGAACCAGAGTCCTATGCTAGACGCTGTTACAGCGGTGAGTGTCCCTATCGAGAATTTGAATTCTTGTTTATTATGTTTACGTTCAGAGGTTATGCGATACCGCACGGTGCCAGGTTATCGCGTGTTTACGTGTTATGCAAAACAGCTAGAACCGCTAGCCAAAAGTGAATATATACTGTTATTTTTTAACCCAATTATTGTTAAGTGAAGATTAGACTACCGGGGAACAATCAATCCAATTTGTTTGTAACTGTGGTATTAGGCATGGCAACATAACAACACATTGTTTATATCATGCATTGCGTGTATCCAAAGAAACGCAATTATCTGTCATCGTATAAATGTAATTCCACAAAATAATTCCTTTTGCACTTTCTTTATATGGTGTGTTGATATCCCTGAACTAGGTAAACCTGACCTGGTTGCCGGTGTCTTGCCTTAAGAATTGTACAAGGATGCTAGCTGCGAAAATAGTCTGAGTAACATTATATAGTCAGATTTAGCAAGGCACAAATCTCCAAACAACTAGGGGAACGTGTCAGGTCAGCCAATTTTTTGTGATCTGATTCGAACTAATCTTATGTACGAAAGTATTGCAAATATTACTTCAGCCGAAGTTATCTTTTACTGTGAATAATTTTAAATATCTAGCGCCCATTTCCACTTGCCCTTCTTGTGCAGTTGATTATTGTTATCAGATGTAATTTGTAATTCAAATTCCGCTACAGGAATGTAATACCATGGCTTTTGTATATTTTAAGCGGATGTATTTCAGCATTAAGAACCAAACTATGTAATTATAATGGTATTTCAGTAATCGATTTAAAAATTATCATTTCAGACTTATAAATTATTAGCAGTCTTTCCTTTTTTTAATAAACCAGCATGAACAAACTATGTGAAATGTCTCACGCATGCATACTGACAAATAATGCTATTCACCTATCAAAGATTCATATTTCATAAGAGCTCTAATATCGAATTGTTTGTGCTTTCCCAGTTATACTGACTATTGGTGACTTGAATAGAAAACATGTCTACTTTTTGAGATAACCTGTTATAGAATAGAGAAGAATTCAAAAAGTTTGTGTCACAGGGGCACAGTGGTCAATCACTGGGCAGATGACAAAATTGAAAATTTGTTTAAACACTCCCTTTTTAGCACTCCCTATACTATTACTATTACTCCCTATAACTCAATACGAGTACATTTGAATTTTCTTTTCATTTTTAATTTCTTTTTCACTTTTGTTTTGAGGAGAAATCGCTCATTGTCGAATTCTGTTCTGTGAGCTAACTCAAAATTTTGGGTAAATGACCGATTACTTTTTGAGTTTTAAATGGGTAGTAAATGAATCGTTATCTACTCAAACTTTAACTTGATCGTAAAAAATAGGTAGTGAGCAATACCAAAGATACTATGACAACACTTTGAGCAATCTTACAATTACCTAAATATGGAGGTCATCACTCGTTAGTCTAGTTTATGTAATACGCTAGTTCAGTTTAATTTTTTATATCGTTTATTTATACCCGGCTTTAACCTAGTTGCGGTCGTTCGCCGGGTTCAGTTTAATTTAAAAAAATTTCCCAAAAAGGACACCAGGGTGGCATAGGTGCAAAACGTAAGTTAAGGAATATGCTTTTGAATAAACATGGGTTGACTTAGCGCAGACTTACCAAAAAAATTATTTGATTTGAAATTTGGATTTTAAAAACACTGACAACATTATTACCTTCAAATAGCAGCAAATTCCAAATATCAATAGTTGAATTTACTGCGCATATTTAGCCTGCAGAAACCGTTTTTTTTTTCTTATTCGACTAATTTAATCTGAAACACACCAAGCGATTGCTTGGGTCCTCCTCAAACCGCATTTTATTCTTGTTTAGTGACAAGCAGAATTAAGGAAAAAAACTTATTCATTGTTCAAGAAGGCTGATCGACCCTTTTTATCATACAAAGTTAGAAAAAAACCTGTAGAGTTCTATTGAATTAGCTGTAACAAAAGGCATCCATCAAAATTTTTCGTGCGATTAGTAAATCACATTGCTAGAAAATCATTGAAATAAAATACATAAATGATTGATAACGACAGGGATAAGAACTAAGAATTATTAGATCACAAAGAGCGTATGTGTATCCATTGATCCACAGAAGCACATATCTACATGATGGATCAGGGTCGTTTCGCCGAAAGGGTTATTTCGCCAAATGACATTCTGCCGAATGGACCATTTCGCCGAATTCCATTTCGCCGAATCCTGAAATCGTCTTAAAATCGTAATTGGAATTGATTTAATGAAAGATGACCTCAGAACGGAGTTCCCAAAAAAACTTGTTGACTATTAGCTACTAAGCATCAAAGCAATTGCATAGGTATATATACCAGGCCAATGTATGTGATATTTTCCGTTTATTAAGTGAAAATAAAAAAAACATCTAATGCGGCTACGCCACATCGTTTTGGTGTGCTGTCCGACCTTGCTACCGCTCGTTCGGACCTAACAAAAGCAAAAAAACCTAGCTTTGAGTAGACCGGGCAAACGAGGCGGTTACAGATTTGTATGCAAGAGGCCGCCGCTTCCGGCGAAACGACTTTCGGCGAAATGGCATTCGGCGAAACGACTTTCGGCGAAATGACCCGCTCCCCTCCATGATACATATAAATTCATGCAGTCGTTCTAGATAGCCCTGTGAAAGCGGCAAGTGAAAATTACTTTCTAAACATGTAAATCTCAATCAGTCATGCAGTTAAATACATTTGATAGGCAGAAGAATGAGTTTTATCTATTTTAAAGTGCATAGAAAATTGATCGGATATCAATAATTGAACAAATTTATGTTACATTTAATGAAATATTATGTCTAATACAAACTTTAGTCTCACTGTTCATGTTAGCATTGCGATTACGTTACATATTGCCAAATACAGTGCATGTATTTATTTTATAAATATGTTCCAAATCGATTACATATATTGATATATGTTGTCTTCGAAAGTATACATACAAAACATGAAATAGCAGTTGGGAATAAGTAATAAGTTAATATCAGAAATACGTAATAGTAGTAATGTATTTTAAATGATCACTGTTAGTCTGTACTATAGTAGCCTGTATTGTGTCGTCAATTTCTTTGTGGTTTCTGTCGTTTTTAAATCTAAACCGAATTGGATGAAGTATTTAATTTAAATTGATATTGTTACAACACCGTTGCCTGATTTTCACCGTAAGGACTTGAAACGATACAAAAATAACGATAAAACATCAAAAATTGTTGGAAAATGAAAGCAGTAGTAGAAACGTGACTTTTTTTGAATATGAATAAGGAGTTTTGGAAAGGATTCAACAGCAAATTCAAACAATTTCAACGGAAGTGAGACCGATTTGAGAAGAAGCATTCGGATTGATTGGAATAATATGCATTACCATCATCTGAGACATCATGCCAGTACGTAAAACCTAGAAAATCATTTGATGATTGCAGTGGTCAATCTAAACGGCATCGAACAAACGAAATGAGAGAAACTAATAATATAAACACGTGTTTAATCCACCTAGCAGTGAGATGATACCTATTTTTATGAATCCGCATGTGTTTTTTGCATGAATATTCTTCGGTGTTTAAGTTTTCATGACATTATTTTAATGACCCTCGTTTTAAGCGACAATTTGAGATTTTAATCACTCATTACTCTGTAATGTCGAAAATGCAAATCGGATCGAATTTGAATCTAGAAGTGTGATAATCGATTAAACATGCCATGATATGTAAGTTCCACTCTAGAGTTTACGGTAATTTAAGGTACTTCCAGAGCCGGTATTCAGGAACCAGCATAACCCAAACCGATTCGTATGGCCATATGACGAATAAATTACAACAGTTTTGAGTTCAACTTTGAAGCTTTTCGGGATTGTCATCTTCTATATCGGTTTGAATTTTAAAAATTCATCATCATGTAATTCGAGAACCGGAAGTCATAATTGGATAAAATAATTAATTTTTGTATATAAGTTTGTTTTAATTAAAATTTTTGTTTCTGAAATTTGATTAGGCTTTTTTTGAGAAAACGATTGAGCTTTGAGAAACGATTTTATACTGGAACCGGAATTCTAAAAGCGGTATGGCCGAAGTCAGATAAATTCACCTGAGTAGCTGTACACTTTACATTTGTTTCAAAACATTTGAAAATCAGTTAAGACATCTTTGAGAGATCATAGCACGAATTAAATTTTTAGGTGCCTTCTGATCGACAACTGAATACCACTAAAACTGAAAAAAGTTAATTTTTTTATCGACTATCCAAATCTGCTAACCCGATAAACCTGATTAAATTATGTGGAATAGACATTTTTATACAATCCCCGAAACCGGAAGTTGGATCTGACTGAAAAGCAAGATGTTTTATAGAACTTTGAAACTTTTCATTTGAATCTTAGATGATTCTTAGATTTCATTTGCATCTTAGATCGGTTCAGCCATCTTCAAGAAAAATGAGTTACACAATTTTGATTTCGTTTCACATATCATCCTGTAGTTCCGAAACCAGAGGTCGGAACCAAACATAATGCAGGAACTTTGTTTGGGAGCATACGACTTTTCGTATGAATCTGAATTTGTAGGAAAGAAATTTTCCGAGAAAATTAATTGAAGTTATTTGTCACACACGCATTTGCTGATCTCGACGAACTGATTCGAATGGTATATGGATGTTATGTTGTTCCAGCATTTATTGCTGTAAGTAGTTTAAAACAAAATAATTAAAAAAAATTCTGCCATCATCTGGTTTATATATGTCATATTCGAACGATTATGTTGCCAAAAACGAGCCGTGCCAAAATCGGTCCGAGGCTAAATGTCATGAAAAAGAATGCTGTACACAATCCTTTTGGTTCTTAGAAACAATTGTATGTAACAGTATAAAAAATCGTGTTTTCCGTTGCTCCCAAGCATTTCTTTGTCATACAGCGCTCAAAACTCCTACTGCTGGAATAGGGGGAAAAGTCGCTTACAGAAAAATTTCGATATCTCCGTTAAAAATGGACGGATTTTAACAATCTATGGCTTGTTGGATAGGTATTACCGTGCGGAATCTAAGTCTGAAAACATATTCTGTTTTCAAGGTCAATTGTGACAGATACTGTCAAAAAACTGAAAATTTTGACATAAAACTTTGTATAACTCAAAAAGTAAACATCCGATCTCAAAACCATTCAATAGCGTTTTGGGTGACGGGGAGACCTTTCATTTGCGACTAGTTTGATGAAAATCGGTCCAGCCATCTCTGAGATCTCGACCTCTTAGTTGACAACACACATACGGACACACACACATACACACACACACACACACACAGACATTTGCTCAGTTCGTCGAGCTGAATCGATTGGTATATGTCATTCGGCCCTCCGGGCCTCGGAAAAATTTTCGAAAGTTTGAGCGAATTCTATACCTATTTTTACTTATTTTTGCGCAAAACCAAGACTTTTCGATATACGGTTTGCGCTATCATGAAGATACAACTTTTGAGCATATATTTTTATTTTTCAGTCCTGATTTATGTGGATCCAGTTCCAGTCCTTCATATCGTCAGATATATGATTTTCCAGCATTGAAGCAACAACGTATCTGGATTTTTGATTCCTCATACATAGATTCATTTGCTGACATAAAGTTTTGGAAAGTCGTTCAGCGCCTCTTCGGTGGAACCGAGTGATTTGATTTGTCTCTTCCTCTTTCACTCAGTACATTTTTTTCCATACTCCTTTTTGAACAAACGAAAATCCACAATCAAGGAAACGATGACGGAGGATGTTTTAATTTGTTTTGTGCAAATTCCACTTAACGTGCCGTACTACACGTACACAAAATCGTACGGTACCAAACTGGAGCGATAAGCAGAACGCGGTGGTTAAAACCAGCACTGTCAAAATGCACTGGCAATGGCTTACAAAACCAAGTTGCACTGCTTTAGGCGACGAGATCCCAAACGACCCGAACAAGATGCATGATTAGAAGTCCATATTCAACCTGGCCCATCCTGAAAAAGTTCAGAAGAAGCAACTGTTCAGATTTGCAAAGGCAAAACGATACAGATTCAGCTTTTCATCTTATACAGCGACATCAACTGGCACCTAATGACGAGTACCTATCGGAAGTCGCTAGAGACTGTTTGGTCGGATTTTATTGTAACTAAAACAACAATATTGTTTTTGTACCTCAATATATCAATTCTACGAACATGCCGAAACTTTATCCAATCGAGAAATTATGGGCTTTCAGGTAAAACTTCGAAAAACCTACACACTTAGAAAAAATTACATCTTTACAGATGCTCATAAAAGGGGCGTCGCGATTGACTTACATTCACAATTCAAAGCATTTAAAAATAAGTCATATCATTAACTTCACAGACCGTTTAGTTGAAGCTTACATCGATAGAGATGCAAAATTTATTTTTACACGCTAATAGATGTAATATTTCATCATCAACGAAGAAATTACGACATAGTTGAATTTACGTCAAGCGTAAATTTCATTTTTTCTAAGAGTGTATCTATAAATTGTTGGAATGTATATAACTAAATACTTTGAATAATATGAACCTTGTTGAGGGGATTGTGCGATCATTTGAATTTGAAGAATAATGCAATAGTTTAAATGAGATTTGCACGCTCTATTTAAATTTTTGTTAGTGTTTTTTTTTCATAAAGTCTTCAGTAGAAGAGAATTGTATGGATTGAAATCAATTAAAATTATATTGTAAGAATACGCCGAACGTTTATTTTTAAACCCTGGCCCCTCCCGAAATCAGTAAGAGAAACAAAAAAAAATGTTTGATAAAATGTTAACAGTATCAAAACTTAATAACTGGATCACGCACATACTTATTTAGGATTTAAGACTGTACGACGAACGCAAGTGCACTTCGAGTACATGTTTGGCTGGACAAAAGGATTACCCGACAATGGATTGAAGTCGTGCTTCGAAGCGGCACGAGTGCCTGAAAGGGAGGCTCAATGGGTCGGAAAGATCATGATACGGTTTTATGAGATTGGAAGTGGAAGTAAGGGAGCTAGCTCGGACCACTTTTTCAAAATCTATCACAAGTCTTGAGATATTTTGTGCTCTAGAAATGGACTTAGGTCTTAGACATGTGCGACTGAAATGGTATGACAGTAAACGTTAAGAAATGTAAATCAATAACCTTCTCTCGGTCAGAGTTACAAATTTTATTTAATACTTAAGTTCCAGTGGAAAAGATTAAAGTGTCTGTTAAAAACGCAGATATATGGCGCACCGAAAATCATGTACATAAGCACTCTTCAGTAACATTATATTTTTTATCTTATTGCCCCTCCCGAAACGAAATCCCGGGTACAGGCCTGGAGGAGGAGTTCAGATCGTCGATTGAAAAGTTGAGCGACCACCAGCTGATAAATGAAAACGACCTACGACTCGTTGAATTTGCCGCCACCAAGAACATGGTGTTTCGCAGCACCTTCTCCCAAGACATCCTCCCTTATTGTTACACCTGGAGATCACCACAGCAGACGGAATCGCAAATCGACCGCGTTCTGATTGATGTACGGCACTTCTCCGACATTATCGACATACGACACTATCTGGTGATGGTGAAGCTGCGCTCAAAACTATCCGTCATCGACAATGCACGGTACAACCTACAGTGACTGAAGCAACCGAATGTCGCCTCAGTATACGCGTACAATCTCGAGGCAGCGTTGCCAGACGAGGGCGAACTCGATGTGACTTCCCTAGAAGACTGCTGAATTACAGTGAAAGCAACAATTTTATCGATCATGTTTGATTGTCTCACCAAAAGTTTCTAATTTTGGTCTTCGTAGTTTATGAACGGTCCTATTTGAACATGTACAGTTTAAATTGGCAGTGTTCCACATGCAGGGTAGTTTAATTGACAAAACGACTTTCCCGGTTAGAAAAAGTTTCGGGTTCGTGTAATATCTCTATGGTAATTTTTTTTGCAAATTTTCATGCTTGCTATGCGTCTCGGCAATTCTTTTTCTAATTGTTTATTGTTAGACTTAAAACGCTACCATAGTTTATGCTTGTTTAACTTATATCCTTATATGAATAACGACTATGTGTTAGAGATAGGGTTGGAGTACACCCAAACCTCCATTTACGAACCTTATATATGTATGTATGTATGTATGTTTACACACTCAGTGGTTTGCGTAAATGTGTATATATTTATACATATAAATGATCGCTTTTACTTCACCAATATTTATATGTATTAAGGAATACAAATATTTGCACACATGCGTACGTATATTAATACATATATACATATATAAGTTACGTAAATGGAGGTTTGGGTGTATCAGTTTTCATGTTTACTTGAATTTTCTTGTGTGGATATTGCATTTTATTAGATATTGTAATGGCATCCAATAGTATAAATGCCAAACTTTTAATATTTCGAATATCGATTCGTTATATTGGTGCGAGTGGATGTGTGAGTGTGAAGTTCAGCACCCAAATCAAAACATATGTAATAGCTTCTCTTTTCTATTAGTCAAAAAAGTATTATTATTGACGGAGGCCATTTAATTTTAAGCACTGTTTTTGTAAATAGTTATTTTGCCCGGTGTTTTTACGAGTCCACGCGTTTAATGCATTGTTGTTAAGCTTCAAGAAATTTTGTTGGGTATGCTCGTCAGATTTGACGTTTCGGATAAAAAATTAATGTGGTGTAGGCTTACTAAAGTGAAAAAATAATAGAAAATATCGAAAAACAATGTCTACGATTGATAAATTAATTTTGGGAGAAAACCAAAATTAATTCATGAGCAATCACTTCGACCATGTACATGGGATTTTATCTTTTGTTTTCTTAATGAACATACTCATTGACATAATGCTTTTGAGTTGAAAATTTTGAACATGCATTCAATAACATATATTTTCTCTAACGATTCCAACGTGTGACATCTCACTCTGAGGTGTTGCATCTAATATGGATTTGCATTTTTTATTCACATCATTTTTCAATATTTAGTAGGATTCCTCAACTTTTAATAACAATAAGTAAAGTGTTGATTCAGTGAATGATTTTGAAGAAATATTGATTTTTAAAAAGGTGCGGCATATCACCCATATTTACCCAATATAGATTTTTTTTATCGTTTCAAAATAACTACGTTGAATTTCTTATTCGTCATCAACAATGATATTATTTCGTAAAACCCTTTGCTGGCAATAAAAAATTAATAGCCTTGGCTTTTCAATATTCGGCTTCACCACACTCGCTCAGTGGAGGCATTTTGATGATTCTGATGATAGAAAAGTTATTTAAAAGTGAGTCATAAATATAATATTTTATTTGACAATTAACGTCAAAGCACTTGTTATTCCAATAATATTTAGACATTATAATAATTTTTTCGTGGCGGCTTCAACCAATCATGTCTGATATCACACTCAATCAATTGGGTGAGTAGTCTCAGTACTGCTGCTTATGGACCTGGGTATGTACCTTACCGGAACCATCATTGACACTGGTAACGCTGATACCCGCACCATGTGGTCCTTGGGCCGTATATACATTGGCTCCATCATCTCCAAATCTAGTGGCTGTAGCAAAGCTTCCTCCTCCACCGAATGGATTAAAACCAGGACCACCAACTCCATTACCACCGAATCTGTTAGCCGTTGCGAATCCTCCGTTTCCTGTCCCGGATGATGTTCCAAACGTACTGAAACTTGTTCCTCCGACGCTACCACCTCCGAACCTGTTCGCGGTCGCGAAATTACCTCCATTCGGGTAATGACTAACAGTTCCACCTCCAGGACCAAAGTGTGTTACGGTTGTTCCAGACTGACCACCGGGTAAATTTCCTGAGCTCACGCTTACACCATTAAATGATCCACCATCACCGCCTCCAAAGCGATTGTTAGTTGCAAATCCAGATTGGCCACCGGGTAAGTTTCCTGTACTCACACTAACACCATGGAAAGAACCACCATTACTACCTCCGAACCGATTGTTGGTTGCAAATCCAGATTGAGAGCCAGGAAAAGTACCAGTGCTCACACTAACGCCTTGAACGCCATTACTGCCACCAAAGCGATTATCAGTTGCAAATCCTGACGCTCCCGCTGAAGCACCGGCTCCAGATTGTGCAAATCCTCCTCCTCCTCCACCTCCAGGTATCTGAGAGCATACGTCCACAAATGGAAGCGGCGGCAGGCCAATTTGAGGGAAGTTGTTCGAAAAGTACTGACTTTGAGCTGCTTGAGTTTGCAGTTGGAATTGTTGAAAGTTTCGGCATGCTTGGCCCCACGCATTCACTTGATTTTGTGGATAACTGTTGGGTTGAAATCCATTTGGCATTGCTAAAAGTGTACAAATATTATTGCTAAAAGAGTACAAATATCATAATATTATTATGACTTTAAGGATTTCAGTTTGGTATAGTTAGAAAGCCAAATTTTGCCTTGACACACACTATCATCAAAAACCCGATTACTGGTAGACTGTGAGACGCATTATCAAAAGCAGTAAAAATCAGAATTAATCCCAAAGCAAAAAATAAATACTCACCGCTCGCAAAGCCGACAATGGCAATTATTCCGATTAATTTCGGGTGTTTCATTATTCTATCTCGTCGTCGTCGTCGTCGTCGTCTACAAAACTTGTTGCTCCAGTCTAAAAGATGGTATTGAATTGCTTTATTCCGTTGCGTTGCCTTATAAGCAGCTTCTCCTTATGGTTTTATAACTACCCTAGCAAAAAAAAAACGATCGTTTATGATCAACCGGCTCTCTCGATTTGTGTAAATATCAAAACCTACACAAAAACAATCTTATCAAGTTCCCCGTGCTCGAGGAGTTTCCCAATAGGTCAGCAAAGAAGTTAACTTTATGTGATTCGCACATTCAATAGGATTGAAAGTCATGTTTATAGGGAATATTTTCTTATATTTCGTTTCTCATTTCAGTTTTGCCATACCCAAGCTTCGCTTTCAGTCTTTTTCGCATTACCATCGGATGATTCATCCGCGCTAACTCTTACACCGAATCCATCTCCTCCTTTGAAAAATTCAGTCTTATGACCGCCTGGACCGAACGAGGACTGTCCCTGATTGAACGATTGAGAACCGGCACCGGCATTGCTACCAGAATGTTGACCACCATGGCCTCCGTGTCCACCGTGTCCACCGTGTCCACCATGGTTTTGTCCGAAAGACTGTGATCCAGTCTGGGCACCACTTCCTGAGCTACCGTGATCACCATGGCCTCCGTGTCCACCGTGTCCACCATGGCTTTGTCCGAAAGACTGTGAACCTGCCTGAGCACCACTTCCCGAGCTTCCGTGACCACCGTGTCCACCGTGACCACCATGCTCAGATCCAAATGATTGCGCTCCCGCTCCACTAGTTGATCCTGCACCATGTCCTTCACCACCTAAATATCCCGATCCAGTATGACCACCATGCACTCCGTGATCGCCATGACCGCCACCAGCTGTAAAAGACTGCGACCCAGCATTAGATCCTGAACCGGAGTGGCCTCCATGTCCTCCATGACCACCACCACCAGCGGAGAAAGATTGTGATCCCGCATTTGATCCTGAGCCAGAATGACCTCCATGACCTCCGTGACCTCCGTGACTTCCTCCTGCGGAGAACGTTTGAGATCCAGCATTGGACGCAGAACCAGACTGTGAGCCAAAGCCTCCGTGACCTCCGTGACCTCCATGACCTCCTCCAGCAGAGAATGATTGTGAGGCAGCATTGGATCCTGATCCGCTATGTCCACCATGACCACCACCACCACCGCTCGAGAAGGACTGGGATCCTGATTGCGATCCTGATTTCGATCCACCGTGACCACTCTCGGAGAATGAACTAGACGATGCACTGCTGCCCGAGCTGGAGAATCCATGCCCTGCACCGAATTGAGGAAATTGTCCAAAATGAGGCATCTGACCAAATTGTTGGAAACCTGGCTGCATTGGGAATCCATGTCCAAACCCACCGCTACCAGCTGATTGAGAACTGGCGGAAGCTGCACTACCACTTCCAGCGCCAACATCTCTCACATGTCGGCTGGATGGAACTGAAATTAAGCGATATAATAAGTATTTGCGAGCTTATGATCAACGGAGGCGAAAAAATTACTATAACTTCCATGAGCGCAAGATAATGCGATTATTAATACACCACAACCAAAAAGATTCATTATTTGACTGATTTTTTTTCAACTAACTATTTCAGTACTGAATTTAGCTTTGAATTCTCAGTTCAGTACTTGAAAATGTGACTAGTTTAGAGAGCGAAGAAATGTGCTATGCTTTGTGATACTTCAGATTGTCGTTCGTATTTATACGACCGGCAGCGTGAACCTGGCTGTGAGATGCTATTCCCGTGCAGTCCACTGAATATATGATATTCAACTTGAAGAGAATCCTAACTGTTCGGAAATTCCCGACGACTTATCAGCTAATAAGCGTACATGAGAGATAGTAAAAAAAAATAAATCCATCTGGGAGAGAATCCAGTTTCCTTGACTTTGACTTTGTTTTGGTTTGGTTCGCTCAGAGTTCGTATCAGTAGCAGAAATGCGCTAAAGCAGAACTTCGATTCAAGTAAAGTGGGGATTACCCAGCAAAGCGGTTTGAACGATCATGCATTAAATAATATACGCATGGGAGGACGCATTGGGGTGTTTTGGTTTATTATTTGTGTAACAAGTAAAAATGGTGAGGACTTTTTAAATGAAAAATTTGACGATTTTAATTGGAATACGGGAAAAATCTGATGTGTTCGAATACTATTTGAATCAATCTTCACAGGTCAAAAAGCCAATAAAACTATTTGGTTTTCATATTTCTTGCTACGACTTCCTCACACTATTTTATCCAGACTGGTTTTTACACGAAGATGACAGTGGTGATGGTGATGATGGTAGCCTGAATGAGAAAGCAGAATAGCGCATTCACTTCTAGTTAAACAAGTTCCGAGTGATTTTGAGGCAGCCAAAAACATAGTCCATTGTGATACAAGAAACGTTGTATCATTTCAGTAAGTTTCTTACTCGGAACGACACTGTTTGTGGATTTTTCCGCTAGCAGAATCGTCTTGGATGAGTGGTGGAAGCAATGAAGCTTTTTACAGTAAGGTTTCATGTTCTTTCTCGTTTTATGTTTGATTGAGCTATCAAATTTACACTTGTTTTTTTTTTCTCTTAGTTCCTGTTTACTATAATGTACACGTTGAAACTTAGTGATTAGCATTTTTACAATATTAATAACTATAGCACACAAGACACGTGGTTTAAAAATTGTGTATATATAAACAACGAATCTTCCCAATCATCCGTTTAATCCGCTCTTATCAGCGAAAGAGATTTATAGAATGAATTGTAGATCATAGATGGAAAAATGTTTCACCGTTGTATCATGAAATCAGTAAAAACAAAGATAATTCATTTCAACGGTTTATTTTGTTAACATAAAAGACTTTGCCAAAGATTGTGCCAATATAAAGGAATATTGTGGTTCAATACACAAGGAGTACATACAATTTATAAATTAGGACAAACTAACGATATCTTTCGAAATTGCATTGACACCTCTGCAATCAGCTTGAAATAGCTATCAACACTGCACACGAAGAATTTAACCGTACAATTGTCTATTTTGTGACAAAACATGTCATTTGTCTGAAGATCAAAGTCGCCATAGATTTTTAGCAGACAAAACAGGACACTTCTCGCTATTAATCAAAATTTCAGTCATATGTACGTGAAAATACGTGGCTTTATGCGTTCAAATCGATGCGTATAAATATTTCCAATCAGTAGGTGAAATAATATTACGAATCGAATCAAAATTGACTAAATTCTAAGTGTTCTTCAGTTTCCAATTCAAAAATGTTTTACATTTGGTAAACTTTTTGAATTTTTCAAGTACACGAAGTAATACCTAGCGGTGGTGCCGGGGAGGTAGGGTTGGAGATCCAAGGTGTTTTAGTGGGTAGTTCCAATCAACAGTTGGGTAGTCCTGTGGAGAGTCCCACACTCCGTGCGTAAATGCATTTCACCTTGTAAAAAAAAATGTACACGGAGAAGCCCGCGGTCGCAATTTTTAATATGATTGGTTAAAATTTAGTAAAACTTATCGATTATTATTTTTTTTGCCTTTCTCATATAGAAAGGCTATGCAATCACTGTGAAACCCGACTTCTGAACGGAGGTCTGGAGGGCCGAGTGCCATATACCATTTGACTCAATTCGTCGAGATCACAAAATGTATGTGTGTATGTGACAAATAATATCACTCAATTTTCTCAGAGATGGTTGAACCGATTCTCATAAACTCAGATCCAAATTAAAGTTCTTATGGTCCCATAGACAGCTATTGAATTATATCACGATCCGACTTTCGGTTCCGGAATAGCTCACACACTTTTCTCAGAGATGGCTGAACCGATTTTCACAACCTTAGATTCAAATGAAAGGTCTTACGTCTGCTATTGAATTTCATTTAAATTAAAATTACTTAACTATTTTTCACAAACTAAGATTCAAATAAAAGGTTTTGAAATTCTTAAAAAAGTCCCCGAAAATTTGATCCAGATTCGACTTCCGGTTCCGGTATTACAGCGCAATAAGTGGAAAATACTCAATTTCATGACACTTCCGGTTCCGGCATTACAGCTCAATAAGTGGAAATACTCAATTTCACGAGTATTTTTTCACAAGCGGTGGCGAAAAGAGGTTAAATTTTTTATACTAACTGGTAAATTTATCTTGTTTTTTAATTGATATATAAATCTACTTTGGGACTCCCGCTTCCGAAAGCATCGATAATAATGAAGAAAAGCTTCAAAAGCGGAGCTCACTTCGATTTCACATCAACGGTTAAACCGATTTTCACAATTCATGATTCAAATTGAAGCTCTCATTGTCTTAAAAGATACTGTACAATTTCATCCAGATCCGACTTCCGGCTCCGAAATTATATGGCGATGAGTGTCAAAACCGTCAGACCGCCATACAAAGTGATGTTGCAAAACCGCTACGTGATGGTACGGAAGAGGAAAACTCCACCGCGTTTCCAACGAAGCACGCAATGTGCTTCGTTTAGTTTCGTGTAGCGTGCAGGGTTGCTACATTTAAATCTATAATTATCAGGAGAAAACTATGTAAATTTGTATCGGGGGATTAAAACTCTGTATTGAGAATCTGTATATGAAAATGATACGAAATTATATATGAATAGCCGTATATTTTGCCTGAATTTAGTCTCAAATGCGATGGAAATGCCAATTAGCGATTATTTTCTGTCATAATGCGGCATTAGTATGTGCTTATTGGTTACCGGGGAAGCGCAAAGAGATGAAAAAGTTATTAAATCGAATCTAAAAATGACAGTTACTTTTTGTTTAGAGGTAGCGTAATGTAATGTAATTGGCAATCATTTCCTTCTACTATCTTACATTATGACCAAGGCCACCATCTTTCCATCTTATCAGAAGAAATTATAGAAAACACAAAGAATAACGCTAAAATGCTAAAGTTCATATAAATAAACTGTCATTAGCAAATGGAACCATTTGTGGTGTTACCCTGCTTGATATTCTCTTTTTTCCAATTTTTACCCACTTGTTAGTATGATCACAAAATCATGATAACGATTCTATTCTATAAAAATATACTTATTTTCTTCCTCATATAGAAAGTTTATGCAATAACTTGGTAAATTGACTAGTGAAAATTGACCCGGAGAGCTAAGTTTCCTATACCATTCGATACAGTTCATTGAGCTGAGCAATGCCTGTGTGTATGTATGTATGTTCGTGTGTAAGTATGTGTTAAATAATGTCACTCATTTTTCTCAGAGATGGCTTGACCGATTTTCAAAAACTTAGGCTCAAATAAAAAATCTCATAGTCCCATAGGTTGCTATCGAATTTCATCATGCTTTCATAGGGTAAAATGTGTTTAAAAATACACGCCGTCATTTAAAGCGACGATGAAAAAAAGGAAAATTTTTCTAGATTTGGCTCAAAACTAATTTAATTTTTTGGCTATCTTAGTTACTTACTGAACGAATCGAATTTGGCTATAACGGTTTCCAGTTCCCTAAGTACCAAAAATAGTGGTCAAAAACTCTAAAACGAAACTCACTCAATTTTCTCAGAGATGATTTGGTCGACTTTCACAAACTTAGGCTCAAATGAAAGGTCCTATAGTCTCAAAGGTTGCTGTTGAATTTCATCCGGGTCCGACCTCCGGTTCCGGTACTATAGGGTACAGTGTGTTTAAAATTTCATTTCATCATCATTTAGTGCGACGATACAAGATAAAGAAAAATTCTTATTTACTTGAAATAACTGTTTGCAAATTGGATTAACTTATACCCAAAGAAAGTTTCTAATGTTATTCAAGTTTGAAAATCAAACTCTCTTGACAGAATCTTCTAATGATATTTTTTAAGTAATATGAGAAAGGATCATTACATCACTAGATGGATTAAAAAGGGTTTTTATTGCAGGAATACCTTTTCAACACAATGAAAAGTTGTTTTACAGTTAACTCTTATGATGTCTTGTATACTTTCACCATAGAGAACAGACATCTAAGCTAGTACAAACTTTTTCAAAAAGCTGAGTTAAGCATACAAGTAAGAATCCATTAAAAATCACCGTTGCGCACGTCTTTGCACGCATGAGTTACCATTGTATGAAAGCTCGAATGCAACAGCCTATAAGGGATTACTAAGCTGCTCGAAGCGCCTCTACAGGAGGATTGCTACTTGGTGATTGCTTTTTAAAACAACCGTTAAATTTCTTACACCATCTCTACTTGGATGTCCGTTCTCTATGCTTTTACTTACATGAAACATACTTTAAATTTTCCAACTACTGAAAATTTCTTCCTACACGAAGTAGGGATTTTTTTTTTAATTTTTTTTTAACTCTCGTTTTCCCTTGTGGAAAACGAGCTCCTTCCAAACGAAGGGATTTCTTTCTTCTCGTCAAAAAGAAACACGAGTTGTTTCCTAACTAAAAACAGACTACTTTATTATTTCCATCTTACATCTATATGTACACTTTTCTTATTCTATTACTACACTTCAAACCTCAAAAGGGACAGACAAATATGCTAATTTTACCTGCTGATTTACCTTTATCTTTGCGCGTCTCAATAGACCAATTGATATGGGTTTTCCCATTCAGAGGAGATGCAAAAGAAATAATATATTTATTTCCTGTCTATACTGTGCGCCGATTTTGTCTAGACGCTACATCCTAACAAAACATTATACAAATTTTATAACTCAGCCTATTATTCTAGGATCGGCCTGATTTTACGATTCTTTATGGCCGTCTCGTCAGAAGAAATCTTCCATAAATATTAAAATTAATTCGAGCGTCCGCGACATTCCGGGGCCCGTAAATCATCCGCGTGGTGATTTACCGATTTAACTCAATTGTTACATGATTGATTCTTCATTTAGATTAGATCTCCTCATTTGTAGCATACTTATAAGTGACTGTGGCATTTCTAACATGTTTTGTTGATTATTACTATTGCTACTCTGTCTTCTATTTCTTCTAAAATATATATAACAGAATAGAATGATTAACGTAATTATGATTGTACTAGTCGCTCCTCCTAAACATATAAATCTTTTTCATATGGACGGTTTTCTGAAACCCTTTCATCTATGATATTTACTTCTTCATACGGATTTTTAGGTAACGTCATGTTACTTTTAACTAATTTCTTTTGATTAACTTCAATTTCGTAAGGTAACTGATCGATAGATTTAAAGAATGATTTAGTTCTATAGTTTACGCCTGTCATTTGTGCATACCAAACCTGCTTTTTTGCCAAAATTTTACAATCGGAAGTTAATTCCACCATAGCAACCTTGTACGGAGGATTTATAATCACATTATCACAATGAACAATTATGTTCCTTGGTTCGTTTGTTATATAAACAACCGTATTTTGATTGTTCATTGGTATTAGCTGAACATAAGTTTCATTTAGCTTTTTCGACAAACATTTTTCTTTTGTAACCTTATGAAGTATGGCAGCCGCAACGCAGTCAACTGTTTTTGTCAGTATAGGTTGATTTACCAGATAGTGGCTCTCGTTAAATTGAATCAAGTTTTCATTAATATAAAGGGTGATTTTTTAAGAGCTTGAGAACTTTTTTAAACAATAAAACGCATAAAATTTGCAAAATCTCATCGGTTCTTTATTTTAAACGTTAGATTGGTACATGACATTTACTTTTTGAAGATAATTTCATTTAAATGTTGACCGCGGCTGCGTCTTAGGTGGTCCATTCGGAAAGTCCAATTTTGGGCAACTTTTTCGAGCATTTCGGCCGGAATAGCCCGAATTTCTTCGGAAATGTTGTCTTCCAAAGCTGGAATAGTTACTGGCTTATTTCTGTAGACTTTAGACTTGACGTAGCCCCACAAAAAATAGTCTAAAGGCGTCAAATCGCATGATCTTGGTGGCCAACTTACCGGTCCATTTCTTGAGATGAATTGTTCTCCGAAGTTTTCCCTCAAAATGGCCATAGAATCGCGAGCTGTGTGGCATGTAGCGCCATCTTGTTGAAACCACATGTCAACCAAGTTCAGTTCTTCCATTTTTGGCAACAAAAAGTTTGTTAGCATCGAACGATAGCGATCGCCATTCACTGTAACGTTGCGTCCAACAGCATCTTTGAAAAAATACGGTCCAATGATTCCACCAGCGTACAAACCACACCAAACAGTGCATTTTTCGGGATGCATGGGCAGTTCTTGAACGGCTTCTGGTTGCTCTTCACTCCAAATGCGGCAATTTTGCTTATTTACGTAGCCATTCAACCAGAAATGAGCCTCATCGCTGAACAAAATTTGTCGATAAAAAAGCGGATTTTCCGAATGGACCACCTAAGACGCAGCCGCGGTCAACATTTAAATGAAATTATCTTCAAAAAGTAAATGTCATGTACCAATCTAACGTTTAAAATAAAGAACCGATGAGATTTTGCAAATTTTATGCGTTTTATTGTTTAAAAAAGTTCTCAAGCTCTTAAAAAATCACCCTTTAAAAGAACTCTTCCAAATGGTTGATAGCGATTATTGGATTATCTACTTCAATCACGCTTCCATTACTTGGAACTGGTATAACTTTGAATACTTCAAAGTTATCCTTATTTATTATTACATTCTCCATTAAAATATTTATGGAGTTATTGCTAAGTTTTACTCCGAATTTAATAGCAAGTGGGTCCCGCAGGATTGTATAACCCGCAGGTAGTTTTTTCTTAATACTGTTGTACACTTCCTCCAATTCGTTTTTATTCAAAGGATCTTGACGAATTGAACGATATTTTTGTATTATTCCTTCAGCTAACTGAGATGCTAACATCGTTGCTTCAAGAAGTTTCCTGGAGAATACTTCAACCTGCGTGATAGAATACCGTTCTTTTAAGGATATCATGCCTGTATTCAAATGGTATATCCTTTGATTCAGATCGTTGCCCATAACCTTTGCCTTTTCGTTTAGAGTTTTCATCGTTTGAGAAATTTCATGAAGTTTCTGTTCCTCATGAATTCGCAACGATTTCAATTCTTCTTCCACATCGTCGCCCCCAAAAAGGAGATCTTTAAGGAATCCGAGTATTCCTCTGCTTCTTTTCTGACGCGCGATTGCTTGAATTTCAAGAATAGCGTTATCACATTGTCTTTCAATAGAAGCTGCTAGCTCCGAAAGTGTTTTGTCCTTAGTTTTATTTTGCGCAAATTCTAGTGCTTTCTTTAGATTCGCTTGAATATGATTTAACAGATCAATGTCTTCAATAGGATATATGTTGGATACAATATTTGTTCTCCATACTCCTCTTTTAACCATACAAGTTCCCATGTGTTCAAATATTAATCCGCCGTCTGGTACTGGCTTTATATTCAAAGTATTTATTGCGTTTGCAAGAGATAATATTGTCATAGTAGCTAGAATAATCTTTTGTATTGTGCCAAACTGCTTTATTTTAGGTTTTGACTTTTTATCATAGTCGATATTTTTTGCCATATCTAGATTTGATATGCTTCCTACAAAATTTACCGTTGATGATCCTATTTTGCTACTATCTGTAGTTTTTTCGGGATCTTCGGATGAGGATGAATCCTCTTCTTTTCTTACGTCCAAAGCAGCTAACTTGACAGCAGGTCGATCATATTGTCCTTTGTTAGTTTTAACGGTTGCCGATCGAACTTGCCCGTCTTTGGCAATCATTGTTTTAATTATCCTTCCCTTAAGCCAAATTCCTTTTTTCTCTTCGTCGGCAAACACTACAATATCTCCTACTTCTAACGGTTTAGCTCTAGTTTGCCACTTACATCTTTTACCCAACGTTGGGAGATATTCCTTGACCCATCGATCCCAATAATTTTTGCAGACCATTTGGGCTCTTACCCACTGTCTGCGAGTTACCTCTGCCTTTGATGCTTCATTAATAGAGCAAACGGCTTCTCCTGCACAGCCTATTAAAAAGTGGTTAGGAGTGAGTACTTCATCGTCCTCGTATTCGAGTGGAATATGAGTTAGAGGTCGACTGTTTATTATAAACTCAGCCTCTGTTAATGCTGCTCTAAGAGTATGTTCTGGAATAGTGGGTTGAGCATTGTTTAATAAGCTTTTAACTTCCTTTACCATTCTTTCCCATGCACCACCGAAATGTGGTGAAACAGGAGGATTAAAATGCCATTTAATTCCATCATCTGATGTTCTTCTTAACATTTTTCTAAATTCATTGTTAGCTCCAACGAAATTGGTTCCGTTGTCACTAAATAATTCTTGCACTCGT